>NW_009185879.1:17564-42536 GCF_000690835.1 Fulmarus glacialis
CCCAGTGCTGCTTGGGTTAGCATAAATTCAGCTAGGTTTCTCCTGTCCTTGTAATTTCTCTTTTCTTCTGTTTTCTCCAATTTCTCTTCTATTTGCTGCTGCTCGTTTACGGGCTCTGTTACCTCTAAGCGAAGCAGCTTGCACCACTGTCACTGACCTATTCCTACAAATAATTAGAAGCGTAGCTGGGCCAGAAGGATCCAATCCATCACCACATTCTGTCCCACCTCTCCTGCGCTGACCTGGTGTCCTCTCACACCTGGATTTTTTCACTTTCTTTTATTTATCAGCAATGGAAAAGGAATAGCTTTAGGGCAGATATTTATGACTTTCCAAGATACTTCTTTCTTTCCAAGAGAGACGTAATAGGCAGGTGCCAAGATTAAGCAAGCCCTGTGTTGCCAGTTCCCCTGAGGTCATGGCAGAGACCCTCCCTGGAGGTGACTGCCCGTTTTCTCTGTAATTTGTCGCTGCGACCTCAGCCGGTGTATGATGTTCGAGCCCAGAGCTCTTTTATTGTTGTCTCTCTCTCATGCACTCGTAAGGGCACTGACTTACACAACCTAGCAGGACTTTCCATCTTTAACTTCTTTGAAATGGTTTACCTTTTACAGCAGCTCTCTCTGACTCCTTCATTTCTTGGTCATTTCTTTTTCCCGGAGGCTTGGTTTTATACCTCCCAGCTCTCAAAATGCCCTTACTTTAATAAATGATGTCAGTTTACAAGTGTTGCGAATGCGTGGTTTAGAGGCCGCTTAAAGAATCACCGTCAAAGGTATTAGCAGAAAGTGATCTTAACAGAGATTTATAAAAGCGCAACTTAACAGAGTTCGATGGCAAGGTTCACTCTGTCACTTACTACATGGATGAAGTATTCAAAGGAAAATTGTGTTATAATTGAGCTAGAATGATTTGTGCAGAGACGGAGGACGAAAAGGGTAAGGAAGACCCTCCTGTTGAGTCACGAGGTTCAGAGAAGACCCAGCTGGATCCAATCTCAGTCTCAGACTTGGACAATGGTTTATGTCTAACACGAAAAGGGTAAGGACACACTCCCGTTGAGTCACGAGGTTCAGAGTAGACCCCCTTGCTTTCTAAACTCTTTCTCAGAGAGGAGTCTAGGTGCGGCTGGATCTACCCCTAGTCTCAGACTTGGTCAACGGTTTATGTCTAAGGGATTATATGTGTTTAGCAGTAGTCTAAGGTTCATTCACAGTTTTAAGGTGGATCACAAGATTTTAGCAGCACTTAATCATTAACTAATTTAACATTTACAAAGTAAGTTAGTAGAGTCTACTACAATCACAACAGTGACTTAATTACAGATTGTGCTTACTATTAGTACACACACAGAGACACACAGACAGAAGTATATATATAAATGTACAAAAGGTATACCTGTTAAAAATTGCCCTCGAGTTCAGAGAAATATTCACGTCAAATGTCTCAGTATTTCTCAATGGGCAAGGGGTTGAGCCTCGAGGAGTGAAGGGTTTCAGCCCAGGTCCCATCATCAGCTTTCGGTGACAGTCCTCCGAACGTCACAGACTCGAGAGTTCGCGAGCTCTGAGAGGCGTCCCACTTAGAGGGAGATGCTGGGCGCCGCCCGCTGCGGTCCAGGAGAGCTCAAAGGGTCTCACTTGGGACCGCTGTTAATAGGTTTGCAAGATGATTGGCTTTAGTCATCAGTAAATTTCCATCCTGGCCATGGTCCAAGGTGGTAGTTACTAAAATTCTCAAGTTTTCAATATTGTTGCACTTGAGCTATGACCCAGATAAAGCTATCAGGGGATGACACCTGGGCCAGGCAGTAGGAGTACGTTCCCAGCCTCAGCTATGCAGAGTTTCTGATACAGTTCAGGAGTGCTCAGCTGCCAGACTTAGTACACCAAGGCCAAGGTTTCACAGGAATTTCTGAGGTCAACAAGCGGCCCAGATCAACAAGTGGCCCAGGAGAAGGGAGCGGGGGAATGCACCACCACAATAGGCTGTGCTTTGGCCGCTATTCTTGTCGTGCTTGAACTATTTCTGAATAGATAACTGTCACAAACTCTTTCCAAATTTAGGGCAGATTTTTTTCTTGTCCTGCTGCTTGTGGTACCAGCCCTCAAAGTGGCCTGTGCAGCTTGTGGAGCGGGTCGTGTGTGGTCCTCAGCGTAATGTAATGTAATGTAGTGTGTTGGGCAGTTCACACAACCTGTTTCTCATCTGGAGCCGCTGCTGTCCTAAAACTATGATTTTAAGGAAGGAAATGTTTATTCTCTTCTTTGATGTAGTTTTCATGTTCATATGCCTCTATTTTCCTCATTTTCTTCATGGTGGAGGCTGCTTTCCTTGCTCCTGTGACCAGACGCTTGGACAAGAACACAAGTTACCAGTTACTTGTCGTAGGGGGAGTGAAGGAAAGGCGACTGGGGGCAGGACTGTTATTTTCTTTCTCCTTCTCTTCAAGATCCTTTGATTAGCTTTTCTACCACATGTCTTTATTACCACGTTCCTGGCTTCCCACTGATTATCTCTGATACAGTCTTCTGAAAACATATGGGTAAGACTTTAGAAATGTATTGCAGGAAATATTAAAAGTACTATCTTGTTACTAAATTCATAATTATCCGTCTTTTGAGAGTACCTTATAAAGACCAAGCATGATACCACAGATGGTGTAGTTGGAAACAAGGCACTTAATTAAAAAAAAAAGAAAAAAAGAAAAAGAAAAAAAAAGAACACTCTTATTTCATACACTGTCTTGATTTTTCTGGGTGGCCCCTCTCACCATACCGCTCCAGAAGCCTCATGCCTCCCTCATCATATTTCTATTTAATGCATGTTGTGCACCTTGCCCTGACAGAAGCAGTCCATGTCCCCGATTAAACCTTTCCATGCTCCCAGATGCTTCATCTCATGTTGTTTAAATTTCATCACTACCCAAAAGAGGAAGCTGAGGGTTCCAGGAGCCTGATAAAGGGGTCACAATGACGGTCCCTGGTCATACTGCCCAGTCTCTGCTCTTCAGTTGTTTTCTGAGCTGGACTCCATTCGCATTAGGTGGGCATCTGTATTGCCTTGAAAAAAAGTGGATGAACTTGGACTCTTCTTTCTTGCATGATTGAAAATATTTTTATGTATGGAAGAAATTCCCACTAAACCCGAAAAAAGTAATAAAAGTCCAGCATGTTAACACAGTAGGTGACTTGCTGTAGTCAGTGGCAGCATCTCTTGCTTCCAGGCAATTTGCCCACTTTGTCTTTGTTCTTTATTCCCTGCTGTCTCGTATGCTCAAGAATAGACTCCCAATTAATATTTGCCATGTTGCCTCATACTCAGCCATCAGGTAGGTTTGAAAAACTGCCCGTTCATTAGGCACTCCCACTTGAAACGTATGAGGTGTTGTGGAAGATGACCAAGGGAAGGGCAGGTCCCCAAAAGCTAATGGGGCTCAGAGAGCAAGCAAACACTGGCTTTGGGTAAATACCTAGGAGGATGCACACCATTGTCATGCAGGCTGAGGTTTACCTCTGTGTGCAGGGCTGCTGAAGACAGCCCTCGCATTTGTTTCTGGTTCTGCTGTCCTTGATGCTGAAGGGATGATGAAAAGCTGCAAAGAAATTTAAAAAACAAATGAAAAAAAAGGACAATATGAATGTGAAAGACATCATCATCCAAGAGTTCAGTTATCAAAGAGAAGATTAAAAGGTGACTTGAACATGGTCTGCTACTAACTATTTGAGGAGGAGACTGCTGATAGTAGAGGGCTCTTAAATTCAGCAGGCAGAATCATTAAGCAAACCCCAGCATTGGCACAGTGAAGCCGTGTGAGTTTGGATCAGAGATAAGAAATAAATTTCTAGCAACGAGGGCAGTTAACCATTTGAACATCTTTGCCTATGTGGTGAGTTCCCTATTGCTTGCACATTTTAAATCCAGATTAATGCCTTTCTAAAAATGTGTCCTCTGGCACCTCTGGGTTTAGTATAGACCTTGTGGATGAATTTCCATGCTCTGATTTTCAGAGAAGGTGAAGTGGAAGCAAGACATTTTGATGCTCTTTCTTGGTAGTATCAATATTTTTTCCCCCTTTCCAGCTCCTGAGACACCCCCTCACTCCACGACTTGCTCCATCTGCCAAAAGTTCCCTTCCGCTCCTCCTGCAGACACCGCGCTTTCTTCCTGTGTAGCAGCTCTTAGGTTTAAACCACCTGGCAATACTGCTGGGTGTGAATGGCTGGGGCAGGCAGCTCAGCTCCCCCTTCCCCATCTTTGCTGTGACACAGGAGCTCAGCAGTCCCCTCAGGCATGGGAAGTGCGTGACTGAAGCCTTTGTCCCAGTCTTAGCTAGACCGATTGTTTCACAGTATGGTTGTGAAGGCCCCAGAGATGGCTCATGGTTAAATTGCACCTGATGGAGACATGCACCCACCTGTAGGTCACGGCAGCCGAGGAGGTGGATGTGTTTTGCCTGCTTGACACACCAGTGCCAAGCTGGTTATTAGCTGTTTCCCTTTAGACATTGCCACCCATTTGGGAGTCCCTGCACAACCAAATCTGTCGCTGAGGGAGGATGCATTCATGCAACATTTACTCACTCATGCCGGGTCCATTTGACCCTCTGTGTATAACACACAGAAGTGTGTCATATTTTATTTTGTTACGCCTGTGCCTACCTTCCCAATTCTCCTTGTAGCTGTGGGCTGCCTGAAAGATAACACTCCACACCAAATGCAAGTGTTTCGCCAAGGCTAAGGCTGAGACAAAGTGTATAAAAAATGTGAACAAAGGCAGGCAAGCTCTGATGGTTCAGACTTTGCTCCAGTCCTGTTATTTAATGAGAAGGTTCCCCTTTATCTTATCCAAAATTGTTTTCTGTTGCAATGTTCAGAAAATAATTTCTTATACCTTCTGTCTCACAGCAGGTTATACTGCTACATTTGTTGTCAGTCCTGGTCTGATTGCAAATCTTCTAAAACATGATTCTTTGTTCTTTTTAAACAAAGCAAAAAACCCTCCGAGCTGAATTTGAAGAAGATGGACTGTCTTCTTTTAAAGATAGTTTTGAAAGATTCTAGAGAAGCTGTATATCATACAGCTATATGATAACTGTAAAGTTCCTTTTGTACTGCCTCTATAACCTTGGTAGGAGCTTGGAGCTCCTATTAGTCTAGGTAACGAGCAATAATAATAGCGATAATGACACTTCTGAATGTTTAAAATAGATTTTATGACAGTGTGTTGGTCCAGTGTGAGATAATCTTAAGTCTAATATGGTTCTGAAACTAAAGCTATATAAAAATCCAGTTTTGAGATGACATGTCATTCTGCAATAATCTTCCCTGCATAATGAGTTAAGGCATTTAGGCCTTTCTAAATACCAGTTACTGAGTTTATAATTTTATCTTGGAATTTGGACACATCAGAAGAGTAATGAATAGGAGTGTTATCAAGAGCAGAGGACCTGCTGGCATGTAATTTTAGGTGCTTGAAACACCAGCTTTTAGAGGCACAGCTTCATGTGGTTGAAATGTAACACTTCTTTTTAATCTACCAAAATCAGCTGGCGATGTTTGGGATCCTCCTTAAACAATCAAAACATGTACAACTCGGCAGAAACCCAGTCGTCCAGGCCTGGGACAAGTTGTGTATTTTTGTTTAAACAGCATGACAACTTCTAGCGTAGGTTTGCCAACAAACCCAGCGAATAAGTCCCAGTTATTTTGTTTGTAGACCTAGCAGTTTCAGATATGCCCAGCAGAGAGCTCTTTGTCTCTAAAACTCTCTGTTTCTAAGGAATGTGCCCCAGAAACTTTAACATGAAGAAAGCACACATCAGATAGGAAAGGCAAACTATGCTATAGTGACGTCCCAGGTCTGGTTTAAGCCAACAGAAAGAAACTCACTGAGTTAGCACGCTGTCACCTCCTTTTTGAATGCATCTGATCTAGTCTCCACTCCTGTGGCAATTAGAAATTTACACAAGCAAGGGTCACTGAAAGTTGGGGTTCAGCCTTTGGGTCCAGATAATCTTTCTTTTAGATATGTGATTGTTCATCTAATAGCTAATTACTTAAGGATGCTTATTTAAAAAAAAAAACCAAACAATAAAATTTGGCTGTGAGCATCACTTGAGGACTTTCTCCAACAATGCTAAAAACCTTTCCCTTCCTCCTGGCTGACTGTGTTTCCAGGATGTCTAAAATCTGCACTCCTGAAGCCACGGTCTCCTGCAGGAACAGCGGGTGCAGCACCTGCGTGCAGCAAACCGCTACACCACTGGTGCACAACATAGCACTGAAGCCAACAACTGACTGGTGGTAGCTCAATTGGTCACCCTATTTCTTTTTTCCTTTCCTCTTCAGAACAACTACAGCAAACCTCTGGAGTACAAGTAGGCATGCCTTTCTCTTCTGGCGGGCACCCGTTGCTTGAAGTCCCTATGGGGCTGCTGCCGTCCCCAGCAGTGCCACCGCACTGGACCAGAGCAGCGCTGGGAGCGCCTGTGGGAGCCCCAGGGCTCGGGGACCCCCTCTCAGTGTGTAGTCAAGACGATGCGCATTGCACATTAAAGCGCAGGTTAAAGGATAATACCTGAAGTCAGCTGAAACCAGTGTGTCTTAAATGCTTTTCTAGTGTTACTAAATTTTCCTTCTTTTTTTTTTTTTTTTTTTTTTTTTGAAGATCTCCACAGGACTCAGGCCTTGCTAATTCATACTTATAAGTAAGTTCTCAACTTATTTAGAGGAACATATTCTGAGGAAGCCCTTGGAAGTTTGCTGCAAGGATTCTCTGCTGGCTGCCAACGCAAGGCTGCAGATAATGAAAAGTTCCTAGCCAAACTTTCTGTAAAATTGAAAGGAAAGAAAAATGTTCAAGTTCTGGAATTCTATATGTAAAGTACAATGCTAATCTTAAATATTTCTCCTTTTCCATATCACCCTGGCGTCTGCATTTATAATCTCTCCATAATTCCCGGATTTAATTTGCTTAGTTTGCAAGAAAAAATTAGAGGTTCCCTTTTCCCCACATGACTGCATCGGGTTTGCTTAAACTATCATGCAAATAATGATGAATTATTCACTTCTCTTCTTGATCATGAGCTAGGCACAGACCTATTTTTATGAATTAATTTGTAGTCTCTAGCCATCTCTAGTCTCTCCTTGCGGGAAAGTCCAGCCAAATCTTACTCAGCAGATTTTCTGCAGACTTCATTGATTCACTATTCATGCTGCCCAGGCTGTGACTGGTCACCTAAGTTTCAGTGCATGGTCTCAGATCGCTGAATGGGTGATGGCTGGTTTTGATCATGAGATAAAGGATGACTCTGTAAGGAATTATATTTCCCATGCACAAGTATTCTGGCTCCTACACAAATGCAGGCTTTGCAAAAACCAGCCCAAACCTCTCTAAACATCCCTATGACCAAAGCACAGTCAATCAAGGGCTATTGCAGAGTAGAGAGAAAGGTGCAGAAAGTTGAGGAAAGCAGATGGCTGCTCTGACACCAAAGGAAGGCTCCTGAATTCACTCCCACCTTGCTCTGTTCCAGTTCTCCACTTTTGACCTAGGAAGAAACTTTGTCTACATCTGTTGGCAGAGAAAATTGAGACTCAACCTCTTTCTGCTTGCTTGCTCCAGAGCTTGTTGGAAAATGATTCAGCCAAATGCTGCAATGACACTACTCATTATCAATTTTTCACAGTACACCAGCAAGTTAGTTTTCTTATGGAAAACCTTACTTCACCACTTTTTATCCTTCTCGCCCACAGTCTCTGCCTGAAGGCTGCAATTCTCTCCGAAACTTATCAGTTTGGTTCCCCGGCCAACTGAGAAAGTTAATTAGCTGTTTTCTGCTTTTCTGTGCTTGTGCCGTTCTCTGGGACAGAGAAGCAGCCAGAATTTGGATGCCTGAGTGATAACATGAGCATCACAGCGCTGCCAGCCGTCCCTGCCACGATGCTTCTCCACACACGTAAGCAGGTTGGCTGCCTAAAACATAAGCTTTGTCATCTCTCCTCCTTGGTCCCACCCAAACTTTAAAAGCTCTGGAAGATCGGAAAGCTCCAGAAAATGGTTCTCTGCAGTTCGGAGGAACGCGGAGCTCCCCATGCCCACCCTGACGTTGCCTGGTGTTGAGGCGCTCGCACTCCCATCCTGGGCGGGTGCTGAGTTTGCTCCGTGCACCAGGAGGGCAGCAGCAGTTAGGAGAGCAGGGTAACTGGAGAGCAGGCCAGAACTGGAAGGGGCTACTGGTCTGATGTGAGGGTCCCAAAATCAGCTCAGGAGGAGCACGAGGCACGCACATTTACCACAGCTACAGGCTTCTGGCAAGTTCCAGCGCATTTGTGAGGTTACTGAGAAAAACGGTAGTTAGCAAAGACCTGCACGGCTTTTCAAGCCTCTGAATTTGCTCAGGAACTGAGTTTGATCCCTGCCAATAAAGATAAAATCTACCTGGTTTTAGCGTGGGATACAATTAATGCCTGAGGAGACTTTAGTAACATCAGAACATATTCATAAACTGATCCTCAGTGATTTTTGCGTGCACATCTCTACCTAACGAATCATTCTACCTTCCCCTCTTAGGCAGACTCTTCCTCTGCAATTTGTGAACACGTCTCGCAGGGGGCCGACAGCCCCTTTTTGCAGTGGAGCCCCTACACTGAGCAGTGAAGGTACCCAGAAGGAAAAACAACATTTGGAAAGGTTTGTATTCCAATTCCTGATTTCATGGATTAGTCTCAAAGTTGTATTACCTATTCTGCCTGAGTGGCAGCTCTTTATAAGCCTTGAGGGAGAAATACTAAATATCACTTTCTCTTTCTTAAGAAAGATGATCTTATTTATTTGAACTGGCTTTTAGTTTGTGCTTTTTACATGCCCCAAAGCACCAAACATTACTTCGGCACTCCAGAAGTGTTCTGCCCTGTGCTTTTGATTCAGCCCACCCTGCCAGGCTTGACACATGTGTTCGACATTTCAATAGCACTTCCTATTTACACAGTAATTGAGATCTCCAAAGTCCCTAACAGAACATGGCCCAGCTTCATCCCCTGTGAAAATGATTGATACCCTAGCTAGTCTTCATAATATTCCTGTGGGGTATGTAATATTCCCATGGAGCGGGTCAGAAAGTGTAAGATTTAAAGTGCAAAGCTTCAAAATAATTTCACATCATGCATTCAAGCTGACCCCAGTTTTTCATTGTTTCAAAGCTGTTGCATGTGTTCTCTCCATTTTTCTCAAAAACATGACTGAGACCAGAAGGAGAATGGCATCGTCATTTTATTCACCATCATAAACTTATTTGGATAAGACTTGCAGTGAAAACAGTCTCACAGAGAAAAACATAAGCCAGAAGGAAGCTGGAAAAAGCAAAGATTTTAATCCGTGTTTTAAAGGTGGCCACTTTGATGGCTGTCCTTGCTGTTCAAATACATTTGGTTTGTTCTGGTTCCTCATCTTGTCATCACCTGAGAGAACCAGGAGTAAGAGATATCAGCAAGCTCCAGGCCACACAGCAGATCAATAGCTGAGTTGAGACAAGAATATAGTTCTCACCTCCTGGGGCTGCAGTTGGACACAACTGCCTCTTCTGTGTTATCAGAAAAGCCCATTAAGAGCAACCCGTTTATCCCAGGACAAACAGATTTAATTTCTTCTTTCTTTTAAGTCCTCTCTAGTTCTTTCTCACCAAACATTGATTTAAAAATGGACATTTATCTTCCTTGGGCAGCACCCTTTCGATATTTGCAGTCCTCTGAACTTGCTCTCTAACGTTGGAAAGTGATAGTGCTAGTGAATCGAAGCCTGCAATAGACTTTTTAATAGGCAAATAATACCACCAGATTTACCTGCTGACAATGGAGTTGATGTTAATGGAAGACGGTATGAACTAAGGGAACTCTGGAGTCTTTTAATGCTAAAAGCCTGTAGCGTGTAGGTTTTTAATTTACAAGCTCCACTTACCATCTACTTGTCGTCGGGAGCCTGAGGCTTGCAAATGGGTAAAAATGGATAAAGCAGTTAAAGAGGTGCTGAAGTATTATTAGGTGTGGAGTGCTGAGTGCAAATACTCTGTGCAATTGCCACACTAGCTGGACGCAGATGTACAGGCTGCCGGTCATTGCCAGCCAGCACCAACGCGCTTAGCGAGAGATCCACACCTATTTCAGCGTGTGTTCACGGGGAACAGAGGATAGCAGCCTTAAGCTTAGCTGGATGCCAGGTAGTGATCAGTAAGCTATTCTTAGTAAGACTGGGCTTATGTACATTTCACATTTTGTCACCGGTTCTTCTTGGGAAGCCAAACTCAGCACAGATGTGCTGGAAATACGCCGCTGAGCTGCACCAGCCAGCCCTCCGGCAGGCACCGCTGCGCTGCGCAGGGTGGCCTGAGCCCTCGGCTGCACTCCTACTCTGAGATTTCACGCGGGAGGAACTGCGCTTCCCTGCTTTTGCCTGAAAACAGCAGGAAAAGCCCTAGTCCCCCCTGCTGAGGGTCTGCGCGTCTTGCACTGGGGGACTGACCTGTGCGCCAGATAAAACAGGTTTTGCTGTTCTTTGGTTTTGATTTTCCTGGGAGATGTGAAAGGAAAGGGGAGGGTAGATCATAGTATGTGTTTAAATTAACAGGAGCTATTTGGCTCCTTACATGAAGGACACGTCCGAAAACAGGCACATCAGAGTAACGGGGGAGGCAATTTGACAAGAGAGAAGCACTTAAAATAATGGGATTGCTTCATAGTGAACAATGAGGTCAGGTTTATGAAGAAGTCCGAACCGGGTCAGAGCTCCTCATTTCAAACTAATGAACCCCTTGATGACAGGAGCTGGAGTTTCTTGACGAAGGGGATGGACTGTTTGCCACAGAGTGGTGATGTCAGTGTCAGTAGTGGCACTGAGAGGTTAAAGACAGTAATTTAATTCACTTGGGCAAGCGTCTGTCACCTTCCTGGTCAGGAGGGTCTGCACAAATTCCTCTTCTGGGTTCAAGTTCACCACTTTATCTTCAAAATATCAAGGCCAAACAGAGTTCAGTTTTACATGCTCACATAGAAGTTCACCTTTTATTCACCAGAAACATCTTGTTTCATGGCTCATAAATATTAAACTAATATAAATGTAACCTCTGTGCTCTCAGGACTGATCATGAGTGAGTGAATTTAAGAGCTAAAATTTCCAAGCTGCAGTCTCTTTCTCTGTTGTTAGCACCCTCTGCTACAGGCTGAACAAAAGCACCAGCACCTGTGGCCAGCTCACATTCAGAAATTACACACCCCCCGCCGTCTTGATTTCCACCTCCCCTCCTCTGACTCTCCAGTTGTAGCAACTCAACAGCCACAAATATCCCAGCCTAACTTTATGAGCTTTGAAAACAAGAATAAAACCCCAAATGTCTCCAATGCCCCATCCACAAAAGCTGTGCCCCATATAGTGCGAGGGCATTAGTGGTTTCTGTGGCACTGCGGCCACACCAGTGCTGCCGTGTCCTTCTTCAGTAATTTGTTGGTGTGCTGCTGGAAAGCAGCACAGTCTAGAAGTCACGGGTAACAGAAATGTCCAAGTGATTTTGTGCTGTAACTTTTGAGATTAAAAACTTGGCTGGGAAAAAACAGAAGTCATAAGTCTATTTGCTTCACCTACTTACTATGCGCTTATCTGGAACAGCTTGTGAAATTCTTTGGAAACCTAATGTATTTAGCAGATAGGGGCCAAGACTCTCTATGAGCTTGCCAAAAGCAAACTTTAATTCACAGTCTTGATGTCATGGGAGAGCTATACTTCAAGTGGTCTGACGTAAGGCTTTTCTGACATTTATATGGTGAAATACAATTCAGTCCCATATTTAAAGGGAAAAAAACGTAAACAGAAAAAGAAAACCTCTTAGGAAAGCTTCAAGGCTGATCACCACCATTTAAAACTTACTCCATTCACCCTCATTTCTCCTACGGGTCTCTGAGAGAAGTTCTTGGATTCCCCTTTTGTGCAAAGAAAGATACATAGTTGGCTTTGAATCTCAAAGAATCAATTTTTTTTACAGATACTGAATGCCCTCAGCTCCTGAAATTTCTATCTGCCATCATACGGCACCTAAGAAATAGTAGATGTGCTTCTGCGTACTTCTGCCACCGAGCACGCCACGCTATTCCAACTAGAAAAGCTGCGTTAGCTCTAATGCTACTCTTACTCCTCCTGCTTCCTTCTGCCTTGTCTCTCTTGCCGAGAGCTTTCCTCAGTCTCACCTGCTACCTGCTGGTACAGAGAGGACACAGAGGCTGCTGTCTGCTTCAGATTTCAAACGTGACACTCATACCCAGAGAAGACCACAAAGACAACTGAGTAGATGAGCATAGTGGTAGAAAGTGAAATTAGTGATGAAAAATGATTAAAAGGCCATTCTGTAAATCTGCAGCAACAAAAAAGGCCTGGAAAGGGTGGGTGATATCCTTCGCTGGAGACGGTGCCCAGGGCACTATTAATGCTCTCATGCTGACAATGACGGTGTAGAAAACCAGAAAGTGACAGGAGCACAAGGTGGCTTTTCAGAGGGAAGCTCAGACCTCCAGCCGAGCTGACAGAGACCTTGCACTAGAGTTGTGACTCATATAGGACGTGCCTGGTGAAACTTGTTATCTCCTCTCAGAGAAGGTATGTGGGGTTGAGTATCTCTCCAAAGCAGGCCAGCCTGCTGGGGTTGGCACGGAAAGGGTCTCAAGGGGAAAAGCCAGTGTCCCAGAGAAGGCATAGGTGGATATTTTGGTACATGAGCCACAGGTGACTCAGTCTTTGCACAGGGGGTAATCTTGAACTTTATGCAGAGTACCTGTGCGATCATCGAAATCAGATTAGAGCCTCTCCCCGTGCTCTCTTGACAAGCCTTGCAGTCTGCCTGAATGAGCACGGTATTAGGAGGCCGAAGCTGCTGGAGGGTCTATTTTTCTGATGAGGCAAGAGATGAAGTCCTGCCTGCCTGTTGTTATTCAAGAGCTGATGGCTCCTTCTGTGCAGAGGAAGCCAGTGACTCTTGCCCTGTGTGAATGCGTTGTGTTCCACTTCAGTTTCCATGGCATTTTGCTGTTCTTGGCCCAAATAATTGTTCAGTCCTTGTGAGGGCCACGGTACTGAATAGCAAACCATTTCAACCCAGATGTGGCAGTATGACAGGACCTGTGATGAAACTTAACTTAGGGCTGATTTAACAGAGTACTTGTGTCTGTGAAGAGTCACCATGGCTGTGGTATTCAAAGCCTCACAGTACGCCGAGAAAAGCTCCATCAGGCTAGACCCAAAAAGGTACCAATGTGTCTAAAAGTCAGAGGTTGCAACATACAGTGCTGAGATGAGCAATCCAGGACCTGAAGCCCTGCGTTAGATACCTGTGTGCAAGGGAGGTCCCGTGCCTCTGGCGGGGGCTCCCAGGCCAGCATGCTGAGCAGATGGCCTACACTGACCAAAAGGGTAGCTAAGCCTAGGGCTGTGCTTGCGGGGCAGCAGGGTGGCACCTCCATCCCTTAAGAGTGGTGGTTGTGTTCTTCTCTGGCTTTTCCTCGAAAAAAATGAACAGAGGTCCTGGGGGCGATGGCTACAGCTGTTTCCCCAAGAGGCAAGAAGCTGAGGTTTCATCCCCTCGTTTGTCTGGAGGGGACCAAATCCACACAAATTAGGACATGTAGACTGGAGGTGAGAGGTGGCATGTGTGGGTTTGCCTCCCTCTCAGCTGAGGTCTCCTGTCTCCTAGGGCAGTGATGGAGGGAAGAGGGGCTCTGGCCACCCAGCTATTGTAGGAGAAGTTCCCATTTTCCTCTCATCACTTTGTTTGAAGAAGATGTCTGGACATGTGACATGAGTTAAGCATGTTCTGAAACCACCTCTCAGATCAGCCATCTTGTGGATCATAGCTAAAGGTCTAGTTTCCCCATAGGGATTGTACTTGGGCATAGACCAGGCGTTAAGCTCAAGGAAGGAGTATTTGCAAAAAACTCAACTCTAGGCATCTGAGACACTCGAGTGAGGAAGAAATCACACCTCTGAAGTCAGCAGTCTGGGTGCTTCCTGGCCAGATGAGGATTTTTCTGATGGCAGTTTTAGATGCGGTGCCATGCAGAGAACTGGTGCTTATCCAGACCTGCAGAATTATCTTGTTATAGCAGGAAGTTTTCTGGTGTCTTTTAAAGCATTCGCCTCTTCTTTGTCATAGAAAGTAATATTTGATGGAAGTGACAATCCGCGTGATCCTTTCGATCAAAGCAGCATGCATTACTGTTTAACGAAGCTTGTGACTCAAGGTTCTATAAAATATGCTTGGATTCTGCATAACAAGATCCAGTGATAGAGGAATTAGCTTACTGTGTACACAGGAGAAAAGGTTTGCTCTGGGACAATTTACAGAGGTTCTGGAAGAGGATTGGCTAGAATTTTGCTCTGAAACAAGGCTGCCGCTTGTATAGCAATTTTTATTGGTAAGTCCATCCCCAAATGTGTTGTTTTGTCATTATTTTCCTATTATTCACACTGAAAAAATATCACCATAAAAATATTGCTTGTTCCAGTATATAACTCGGTTACTAAGGTTACTAGATGAGATCTGTTTGGAATGATTTACAGCCCCTAAATACACTTTCCTCCCCCAACAATCTGACTGAGAAGAAGAATCTGCCCTAATAAATTAACCATGGTAAATGCAGACTGGCCTACAAATTAAGAAATGCAAGGTTAAATACAAACATCAATCAAAGGCAAGAACTATAAATAGATAATGAACTGAAGAAACAATGCCTGCAGAGCAAAAGGCTCCTGGAGTTTTCGTGTTTGCTGGCAAATGCTACTTAAGTACTCTGCTCACCAAAAGAGGAGAATACTGCTTACGTGCATTCAGAGGAAATGTTGTGTGGAAGGAAGCCTTGCCACTTCTACCTAGAATAAGTCAAGAAAAAAAAAAACATCCTCCACGAAACTTTGCAGGGAAGTTCGGCACAGCTCCTCCAGGGCCAGGGCTGTGACCTGGCACATCTGCCCTCCCGCAGATGAGAAATTGCTGCTTTGATTGTGCATTTCCTATTACTTGTTCCCTATGGACCACAGCTGCCCTGTGGTGTGATGAAAAGGGGGCTGTGTCCCGAAAGAGCATCTGATGTTTTGAGACATACTGGCAGTCAAGTCTGGGCTTCCTCCTGCTCCCTTTGGGAGCAGGTCTTTTTAACCAGTTACTGTTTTGCACTGTTTTTCACTTATTTTGGCTTTGTGCTGTTGGTGAAGTCCGAAGCTGTGTTTTACAAAGGGGCATCTTCTTATCGTTCAGCTTGCAGGTGGAACTGAAATCTGTAAAAGTGGGTGCAGTCATTAACACTGCAACATAAATTATACAGGCAAACAAGCAGATCCTTGTGTGTCATCACAGGTCTATTGCCTTCAGGGCAGTCACATTGACACGTAGTGAGCGAGGAGCCAGCCTCATATGAATGGGGTCCTTCCAGGCACGCATTTTGTTTTTGCAAGTTTGGCATCCCTGTTTTGAAAGGCAAGCCCTAAAGCTCTCACCTGAAGTGTGATCCTTTCTCTGGAGCCTTATAATCTGCCATCAAAGGTTTTGGGAACACCCTGCTTCATTGGAAACATGATCCCCACTGGAGGTCTCTGAGCCTGCATGGTTGTAAATAACGGATAGACAGATGCTCTTAGAGATGCAGGACAGGCCCTAGGGAGGTGAGGAGCCTAGGAAAAGTTCTCTGCTAATTAAAATCCCATTTTCATGTAGCCACTTCCGGCAACAAGGAATATTGTATGTAGCACCAGAAGTTATTTAGAGGCAGATTTAGAACTGGAATGGTACTACTCAGATGAGAGCACTGTCATTCACAACCACGGAGGAAGAAAAACAAAACGGAAAGGTTGTGGTTTAATTAGGCCACCAGTGTAAAACTCAGCTGGGAGTGCCACTTGGAAGCATGCTGTAGAAAACAAGCATCTTTATTTTCCCTTAAGCCTCTCTTCTTTGCAGGGCTGTGTCAGCTTTCCCTCTGTCAGGGCCCTGAGGATACAGGAACAGCATGGTTGGGGTTGGAAGAGGCCCTGGAGATCATCTAGTCCAACCCCCCTGCTCAAAGCAGCACCTGCTAGAGCAGATTGCTCAGGATCAGGACTGTTAGCAGGTTGCTCAAGACTGTGTCCAGTCAGGTTTTTAGTATCTCCAAGGACAAAGACTCCACAACGTCTCTGGGCAACTTGTCTCAATGTTTGACCAGCCTCACTGTAAAAATGTTTTTTTCTTATGCTTAAATTGTTTTTTCTGTATTTCAATTTGTGCTCATTGCCTCTTGTACTGTCACCAGGAGGAAGCACTAAGAGCCTGGCTCCATCTTCGTTACTGCCTCCCATCAGGTACTTATACACAATGATAAGATCTCCCTGAGCCATCTCTTCTCCAGACTGAACAGTCCCAGCTCTCTCATCCTCCCCTTGTATGTCAGAAGCTTAGAGCCCTTTACCATTTTTGTGGCCATTTACTTGACCCACTCCAATATGTCCATGTATTTTTTGTACTGGGGAACCCAGACCTGGACCCAGCACTCGAGGTTTGTCTCACCAGTGCTGAGGAGAGGGGAAAGATCGCCTCCCTTGACCGGCTGTCAGTGTTCCTTCTAATGCAGCCCAGGGTACTGTTGGCCTTCTTTGCTGTGAGGGTGCATTGCTGGCTCATGGTCAGTTTGTTGTTCATCAGGACCCCAAGGTCCCCTGCAGAGCTGCTTACCAGTTGGTTGGGCCACAGTCTGTACTGGTGCATGGGGTTATTCCTCCTCAGGTGCAGGACTTTGCATTTCCTTTTGTTAAACATCGTGAGATTCCCGTCAGTCCATTTCTCCAGCCTGTCAAGATCCTTTTGAATGGCAGCACATCCATCTGGTGTATTAGCTACTCCTCCCAATTTTATGTCATCTGCAAATTTGCTGAGGGTGTACTCAGTCCAGTCATCCAGGTCATTAATGTAGATGTTAAACAGTACTGTCCCTGCTGTCAATCCCTGGGGTACACTACTACTGACTGGCTTCCAGCTGGACTTCATGTTGGTGATCACAAACCTGTTGAGCAAATCAACCAGTTTTCAGTCCAATTCTCTGTCCGCTTATCTAGCCTGTATTTCACCAATGTATCAATGAGAGTGTCATGGGAGACAACGTCAAAAGCTTTGCTAAAAACAACATCAAGACCATACAGTGCTCTTCCCTCAAGTCATGTCATTGTAGAAGGCTGTCAGGTTAGTTGAGCATGATGTGCCTCCCATAAATCCGTGCTGACTACTTCAGATCACCTTCCTGTCCTTCAGGTTTTTGTACATGATTCCCAGAGGGATTTGGTCACCGCCTTCCCAGGGGTTGTAAGTGAGGCTGACTAGCCTGTAGTTTCCCAGAGCATTCTTCTTGCCCTTCTTAAATATAGGAGTGACATTTACTGTCTTCCAGTCCTCAGGAACCCCTCCTGATCACTGTGACCTTTCAAAGATAATCAAGTGTGGCCTCACAATGACATCAGCAAGCTCCCTCAGCACTCATGGGTCCAACCTGTCAGGTCCCAAAGACTTGTGTATGTTTGATTTTTTTTATGCTCCCTAACCTGGTCCTCCTCCAGCGAGGGTAAGTCTTCCTCACTCCAGACTTTCCCACTGGTCTCAGGGGCCTGGGTTTCCTGAAGGCAAATCCTACCAGTAGAGATGAACATGAAGAAGACATTGAGTACCTTGACATTTTCCACATCCTTTGTCACCAGAACCTGCCCCATTCAGCAGTGGATGCTACATTTTCCCTAGTCTTTCTCTCAGGGTTGGATAAGCCTCAGCAGTTTCTCCATGATACCCTGAATCTGACCCCCCAGCAAGCAGCAAAACTGCTTAGACAGCAGGTCAGGTCAGGTCAGCAGACGGGGAACTCCATCCCCTGCAGCAGGGAGTCTCCCACTGCTATGACTCCAATGGACCTTAATGACTCCAGCCAGTCTCACCAGGAACTCCCACCCACACCTTCCGTCCACGGGCCCAGGAGCCCCATTTATGCTCATGCCTGGGAACCGTGTCCTGGCCTGAGCTAGAGCATAGGTGTGCCTGTGCCCAGCCCTGTCCTTTGCTATCCTGACTGAGCTTCCTGGATGGTCCCTGGACCTTTTGTTGTAGGTAATGTTGCCTCCAGTCCTGACTTCTGGATAAATGTGGGGCCTGCATTACAGGTAGGTTGTAGGTAGCTTTGTCCCTAGTCCTGTGTCTGACCCTGTCTTCTGCTTCCAGGATGAGGCCTGGAGCTGATTCAGTGCCATCACTTGTCTGACAGTCACCAGATGTGATTGGAGAAATGTCACTGCCACCTGCCTACTCTGCCAGGGGACAGTGTGACTGCACCCCATTGGGCTGAGGGCACTGACTGTGCTTGGATCACCCTTGGGTCCCAGCTTGTCCATCCTTAATGGCACAGCCCTGCTCTTGCTGCTTGCTGGCAGCCTCAGCCAACCCTCTGGTCCCCTCCACCCAGCTTCGTGAGGTTTTTGGAGAGGTCCCTCTCCATACGTGTGTGTGTTCTGGGGAGATCGTTCTCCCACCCCTGTATGTATGTAAACATAGTGTAACAAACTGTTCACCAGATTATAGGAGACTTCAGGTCCCACATGGGCTTCCCCCAGACTTTACTTTCAATTCCTGGCCACTGAAAATACTTTTGAAAGAGTAGTTTTTGCCCTAGAGATTTGCCACAAGGTGTTGCTGCTAGTTAATTCTGTTTCTTCTCCACCCCACCTCCCTAGCTGAGGTCTTAGAGACTTAATTTCCTCGCTGTTATCAACTAAATGCACATCTGCCTTCTGATTCACTTAAGATGATTTTTAAATCAAGCTGGTGCTGCACATGATTCTTTCTAATTGGTACACTCTGACTTATCACCTTGGAGAAATCCTAGCCGTGCCCTAAATTCTGATGATTAAGTCAGCCTCTTAATAATATCCCAAATCACTTCTTTGCAGGTGTACAATAATAATTTTATGAGGCAGTTTCTTGGCTGCAGAAAGGTGTAGGAGAGGTGTGAGCCTGTCTCAGAGCATATTGCTCTTTTTAACGCCAACCAAGAACCGTCTTGTCACTGAGGCATTGCTGTATGATGCCAAGGGGTCTGCCTTCCTATCAGCCCCTTGCCAGCTGCTAAAATATCTCCCTTCTTATCACTCCGTTCTGGCCAATTTAGCAACCTTCCTCAGGAAACCAGCTGTCTGGCTGTGCACTGAGCACACCACATTATGCTTGCGTACCTGGGCACAGCTCCCTTGGCTCATTCACATCATCTTGAAGTGGGATTTGGAAAAATCACTGAACCTGCTGTCCCACAGTACCTCTGTATACGTGGGGATGGTGGCATCTCGGCTCTCCTTGATTTGACACTGTTCTGGGTGACAGTACTTAAAAGGAAGGGTTTCCCCTTTCATCAGGGGAACACAGTGAGCTCTCTCTTGCATGTTGCTGCAGCGAAGTTCATCTCTGAGATAATGCTGTGTCCTGTAAGGAGGGGCTGGTGCCCATACCAGGCATGTGAAACGTTGTCTCAGCGTGGCACTGTCCATCCAATGCTCATATTTTCTGCGATCCATCATCCCAGCGTGGAGCTTTCTATCGGCTGGGGGGGGGGGGGAGAGGGAGATGAAGATTATCTCACTACCCTTTTGTCTTCCCTCTTGTGAATCCTGATGAATGGTTGTTGTAAAACCTCTACAAAGTATAAACAAGATCAAAATGCAACCTCATTACTGTTTACCTAGGTAAGTGCTGTGCAGCGCAGAGCTCTTCAAGAGAGAGATTCTGAGAAGAAGAAATGATGCAGCCAAAATATTATCTTCTAGGCTCATAGCCCACTGCTGTCTGTCAGTCACTAGATAAATTCTTCCTCAGGACGGTTTCCTTTGCCAAAGGGAGCACAGTGCTATTTTCTGCGATATGCAGTTTCAAAAATGTAGGTTTCTGTTTGTTGACTCAAGCTGTAGCTGGGCTTTTGTCCCTTCACTTGGGTTATCGTGTCTAGTTGCTGGCTTATGGGTGGAAATCAGGTGCCAGAGGAGAGTCAAATTTGATTTGATGCTGTAACTAATTCTGTAGGAATAAAAATGCTTGCAGGAATATGACAGCACCTTCCGTCTGCAAGCAACAATGTTAGGTTCCAGCAAGGCTAAAAATACATCATATTTACTCAAACGTGAAGCAATGGATTAATTTTCAAGCATATTTGTGAACCGTCAGAAGTCTCTGCCTATCACTGAGAAAAGATGCAGCCTGTATCTGAATGCCCAGGACCTGCTGAATTCCTTCAAGCCCTGTGGGACAGCGTCAAAGGGGGAAACTGGCACCAATTATTTGGTTGGGTTTTTGTGTCCTGCCTCCAAATAATGAAGTGGTTCTTTTACCGATGAGCCTACAGGAACCTGGTAGGAACTGCATTCTCATGATGTGGTGAAGGACCGAGGCACAAGGTCAGGGTGCAGCAGGCTTGAAAAATAGGAAGCACTGGATGGGCATGTCATGGGAAGAATTGTGGTCTGAAGAGATAGGACAGTGGGGAAAGAGGAGAAAGAGGGCCTAGAAGTGGCATATAGGCAAATTCTAGCTGTTTACTCTTAAATTGATCTATGTTGGACAACAATCAAAAAGGGGTTCCTCTGTCAACCTTGCCCAAACTCTAGGCAAGCTGGCTTTGTAAGAAGAATAAAGTACGGCTAAGAAGGGGAAATTCACGCTGTTCCAGTTCATGGGCAGGTTGTGGGATCCTGTTTCTTCAGTTGCTTTTCCAATCATAAGCAAAGAACTAAGGATTGCATGTCCTTTACACATGTATTGTCACCACTGGGTCTGCTCTGCTGTTGGCTAGGCTTCACTCTGCCCATTTAACTTAAGCAAAGCTGATATGAGTCTCAGAGAGTTTCCCTGTGGACCTGCTCTGAGCACCAAGTTTCCATCCCCAGTGAAACAGGGCTCATTCACGGGCTTGAAACAAGGACGATACCAAGGAGAGCCCCTTTTCTGCCCCGGCCCTCAGCTCCCCAAACTCTGAGGGCCACTCTGCTGGGTCTGAAAGCAGAGGAGATCCTACCAGCAGACTGATACGGCTGTGATACGTGCCATCCACCGAGGACGATGATCATGGTATTGCCACTGCTCTCCTCGTGAAGTTCTTTAAAGGCAAAATGCTCCGTGTAGATAAATAAAATAAATAGTAACAGTGGTTATCTCAGTCACCCACTGTGTGGAGAATTGCTTGTGATGGTGTCCCATCACTCCATCCCTCAGCCTCACTATGCTTTTTAAGGTAACTTTGTTTTTAAAAAGCTAAAAATAATTTTCCTTTAATCTAGTTTTTTTGTCAACAGTGTAATGTAATCCATGGGTGACTATATTAGCTTTGACATGAAAAATTCATGGCTGCAATGCTTTCCTCAAGGAAGGGGATAATGTAGACATTTATCACTGTAAAGGTACTAATACACTAATGGTTTTGATTTAAAATGGTGATATTTCAAGCACCTCATGTGAAAACAGAAGAGAACCAGTGTAGGAAGGAACCTGCTCAGCATCAAGAATTGGATGCTTTGCTGGAACAACTTTGACTTCAGTGACATAGGTGCTAACAGCAGCTAAAATTTAGGCATGTGCAACCTAATTATTTTTGCTGGGGGCTAGGAGTTAGTGACATTCTTATGATTTGGGGAAGACAGTAGAGGAAAAAAAAAGGGCTTTGTTGAGCCATCCTGTGATAAAGATGTGCTAAGTTTATTTACTTACCAGCTGCATATACTACCTATTTCCTTTTCAACTCAAAAGGTGGAATCATTAAACATCACTTTGCATTTTTCATTTCCACTTCATTGTTTTAATTTTTCTCACCTGTAACTACTATGTGTCATGTTAACTCCTTTGCCACTTCTCTGCATCCCTCCTCTTCTGTGGCTTTTTTCTCTACTTCTGAAGTGCTTCCCATAAAGCTGGAAGTTCAGCATGGACTGATACAGATCACCCACTCAACTTGATTTCCTCTATAACTTCTTGCCCATTTTCCCCCAGTATCTCATGGTAAGGACAACAGCTGTAGGACAAACACATGGTAGTCTGTTTCCTCATGTCCCAACCCTGTCCCCATACCCCTGACCTTGCCTGTGGACCAGTCCCGTTTCCCCATCACTATTTAAATGCCAGCTACTCCCTTTCAGGCTGTCTTTTGCTCCCTGCAGGGTGCCGGCACCAGGCTGGTTGTTCTCTGCTGTAATACAACATTGCACAGTCTAACACCTGGTGGCACCATCCTCCTCTAACCACGGGCCATGGAGCTTCACCTGCTTTTGAGGAGCGAAGTTCCCCGCCTCCCTTCCCCTGGCCTTTCTGGAAGGGCATTAGTGTCGTGTCCCTTCCCGCTGTGGTTGTTGCAGCACACGACGCCCTCCCTCTTTGGAAGGGAGTTTTTGAGCTCAGAGCCACCATGTTTTCTGTGCCTCTGTGGCTTGCTGGTTCCGAAGCCCAGCCAACCGTCCATTGCCAGTGAGCTGAGGCAGAGAGCACCTGCCAAGGGCAGGAACGGGGGTCCCCTTTTCTTGTAATCTCACCTCTGCTGAGAAAGTGTCTTTGGTTAAGACTAGACTTTGCCTTGGTGAGGTAGGGACTGTAAATAACAGCGCACATTTGTGATTTTTCTTGATGCGACCTTGTGCAAGGGCCACCTAGAAGACCAGTATAGATGCACAATGACTAGCGATGTTAGTGCCCAGCAGGGAGGCTCAGGTTTCTCAAAGGCATGTCCCTGTATATGTTAGTAGAGTTGTGTCTGGCACTCAGACAGTACGGGTTTCTTTCAGGAAAAGTGGAAAAAACCACATTGGTGTATTTTCCTGTGAAGTCCTTCTACTCTGCACAGAGCTGAATGTCTTCCTTTCACTAGGATGAACCTGGTAATTTCCCTCCTAGTCAGAGGGTTGTAATGTCAGTGTGGAGTGAGAGCAAAATAGCGGTGGTGGTTTATTTTAGTCAGAGGACTCTGCAAGCTGCTGCCAGTGTATGGACCTACCTCCAACCTGCCTCATTCTGACTTGAAAGCTGCTGCCTACCCCTTTGCCCTTGGGGTCACCCTCCTGGAGCTTGTGCCCTGCCACATGTCTTTCTGCTCCCTGCGCCCTTGTTCTTGTTGAACAGGAGAAATACATTCTGTCCAGGCACCTTGTCTTTGTGTTCTGTCTTACCTCTCTTTTCCTAGGATAACTTCAGATCTTCCCACGCTCTCCTCCTCCTCTGTGCTATTTATTCACATCTGTTGATGTGAATACTCACGTGTCCCTTGCTCCATCGTTCCTCTATATGTTTTAATTAGGATGGCCAGCACAGTTTTAGTTCCTTTAATTTAATCATCTTTTATCTTGCTCTTCATTCCACTTTCTCAGAACCTCATTTCTTGCTGTATTAAGTTCATTCCTCTTGTTGGTTCTTCAGCTGTTAACAAAATGAGGTATAATGAGCATCTATCAAGATCCATTTTCCATTTACCCATGAAACCGTTATGATCACTTTTGATTAAAATACAGATGGGCCTGAATGGAGCCGAGGAATAATTAAAATGAAAGAAAACTCACCTCAAGGCTTGTTTAAAATTTCATCTGAATCCAAATCTGTATTTCTGTAACTTTACCCCATGTCTATGTTCTGTGCTCTTTAATAATCCACAAATCTCTTTGGTATTAGGAATCCACAGACCATTTGTCTTACATTACCTGTAGTGCTAGGATAAAGCTGAAATATATAAGTCTCAATTTACCTCCCTAGAACGGAAAGATTAGTCATCTGTAAGCAGTCAATTGTGTTGATTACAGTGATCACTAAACCAGCCACATCCTCATCTTACTTGCTCTGTTTTAGAACGGGAAATGATTACATCAGCTTCATTTCTGCCGCATGTTCTCGCTCTCTGTCTCTCTCCCTTTTTTCCTCCTAATTTACATTTATTTTGAACTGAAAATGAAGCATCATAGATTATCTATAGAATACAGCTACTAAACATGAGGTACAACCACCCTTACAGAAACAGCAGCGTGGTTGAACGCAGAATGTTTCTCCTCTACACTAGTGTACCCAAACCAAAGAGATTCATTATAACTCCTTGATAGGTAGGTTTGTATCATCCTCCTTTTGCTCATTTTTCTTGTGATTATTTTCCCTAGCCCAGATGCAACACAATCCATCCAGTGCATCCCGGCAGATCATCATCTTTTAAGGATGACTTCCCTACCGCACTTAGTGACAGGTGAAGTCATCTCCTTGCAATTATGCATCTGAGAGGCGGAGGGACGAGAGGGGTTGGACCAAGCGCTCCAAGCTGCAGAGATTTCTCTTTATGTCAGTCATCGTAAGAATGTGGTACATTTGCTGACTGCCAACCTTAGTGCCAGCATTGATTCTCTTTGGAAATTCCGTATTAAATTGCCTTTCAAATGCGCAATGGGGAGGTGGGTGCTGTTTCTGAAAGGGCAAGGTTTCTTTTTCTGTATGGTCTGCCTTGTCGCGTCCATGTAATACCATTATAAATTCCCCTACTCTAAACTCTGAAGAAGGAGGAGCTAGGATGTGTTTAACTCCTCCTTCCTTCTTTTGCTCTCAATCTTCAGACCAAAAATGTATCTTTTCCCTTATTTAAACTGCAGCTGCAAGTACATAACAGATCATCGGAACCGAGGAATCCGTGATTCTATTATTCCCATTCCCCTGCGCTCTTCTGGCTAGGCATGAATGATGTTGAGTCGTCCAGGTTCACAGGTAGACTTTGCCCCTGGCTTTCTTCACTGAGACTCTGCAAACTCTCTTCGCTTGAAGACCTGTGCTATAAGGAGTCTGATCTCTGTTATCTGCTCAAAGTGAAACATTTCTTTTTCTCTCCTATGTATCTTTATGCAGAATAGTTCCTCAAAATACACATTCCTCTCTAAGCATTTTTC
>NW_009185879.1:42567-43235 GCF_000690835.1 Fulmarus glacialis
GCACTACATTATACTTAACTATTAATTGATTGTTCCCTAAAAATTAGCTAACTGTGACGACAAGAACACTGGGTAATAGGGAGCGTGTCCCCGTGCTGCCAAACACTGGCAATTGTGTTCTGTGTCTGTAGGTTCATGGAGGTTATCTCTGTCTTCCTGGTGGAGGAAGGTGCATCTGGCTGACGGTACTTGTGAGATGGCTTGTGGTTGTACTTGACAGGTAATACCTGAGCTGATAGGTTTGGATGGTGCAACTTGTTGCCAAAGAGCCTGACTGTTGTAGGCTATGGCGAAACCTTTGTTAGGGAATGCTGCAGCCTGGGGGAGAGGAGAAAGACTCGGGAGCTGTTAAAGCTGAAGGACTGGAGGTCTGAGCTCTGCTCCGATGTTGGTGGCACAAATCTGTCCAGTCCGGGACATGAAGTGTGGGCCTCTCTCACTCGACTCCCACAATGCCTGAAGCACAATAGCGGTTATCCTCACAGACACAGGACAGAGGGTTGCCCAAAAGCTTGCCACAGGAGCCACGCTGCCCGTTGTCTGCTCCAGCGTGCAGGCAGGACGTGCGCAGGCAGCCCGGCTGTGCCTGTGTCGAATGTTACTGCTCGCCATCGGCAGCGTGTGGCACCTTCTCCTGCGGCTGGGCTGCGGGGGGGCGCACCGGGGCC
>NW_009185879.1:43266-57062 GCF_000690835.1 Fulmarus glacialis
GCAGCCGGCCCGGCAGGCAGCCCTGGCCTCTGCCCTTCAGGAGAAGGAGAGGTTTCCAACAGCTGGCTGACTGAGCTGATGTCCGTCTTGGCACCCCTCTGTGGCTGTCCTCCTCACAGTGCAGGGGAGGGAAGAGTGAAGAGGAGGTACTGACTCCTGTTGGGGAATGCAATTTCTCTGTTGCTGGGGAATGCAATTTCCTGGTTCTTTCTGCACTCATCAGGCACAGATTATTTCTGCCTTCAGGGTTAATGAAGAAACAATGTCAAGAGACAGCAGTGGCAAACCGAGTCTAGCATCATCACCTTGCAGGTACGGGCAAAACCAGCTATACCGCCATGCTAGTATTTAACTAAGCAGGGTCCTTTCAGAATGAATGCAGTGTGACTGAGCAGCAAGTTCACCATTTAAAGTGAAAATCAACACTTCCCAGCAGTGAGGTAGGTCATTAAACATTTTGTTGCATGAGCCAGCATCACTTTTCTAAAAAAAGGTGTCAGGATGTTTAGCCAAACGAGCAATTCAGTTGGCTTAACTTTCCTGACCGCTTTCTAATTTGGTTTTAATGAAGGTATAATTAAGAGGTAATGTCAGTAGAGCAGAACATTGTTACAGGATAATGGTCTCCTGCTGCTGCATAAATGGTAAATGCAGTAAATACAGAAGGAAAGTCAGAATGTTTATTTTCAAAGCAGGAGGCATTGATCCTGGGACACTCTTCTGTTTTGATACCTTTATTTCAATTTTGTCAGAAGAATGAGGGGCAGCAGACTCAATCCGTTTTGGCCTGCTCTCGTGTCACAGGAGTAGGAGGAAAACTCTCAAGGTGGCTCTGCTGCAGTGGGAACATGCTGCTGCTAATGGCGGCTCATGGGTTAGACTCGCAATTGCTCACTTTAACCTGATTGTCCGATGGCATTTGTGCTGCCATGGGGAATACAGCAATCGAGAGCCTCAGTCAATCGGCACTACAGAATAACAGCCATGATAGTACTGTTTATGAAAGTGAACCTCCTTTCAGAAACCAGCCTTTTTATTTTTTGACTGGCTGGATCTTATGATGTTCGCCTTTTCTGGTGAATAACATCTGCCTTCCAGCATTGCAATAGCAGAAATAAGGATTTTATGTTCCAGCCCATATCGTTCACCTCCATTGCAATTCAGGCTGCAAAATTATTTCCATTCTGAACTTCAGTTCCCATTTTTCTTTTAAGTTTTGCAAAACTTCTTTGGGGAGAAATTCTCTTCCCAGGCATTTAAACCAAGTAATAGCTTTAACCGTTTTTTGCATTATGAAGGCTGAAAAGATATACTATCTCCTAAAGCTAAGACTGTTTTTTCAAGCAGAAAACTGCATGAAATAACTGCAAATGAGACTTATGCTAAAATATGGATAAATCTTGGAAGTTAAAACTTCCTGTGAAATTAGTCCTTGCTGAAAAGAACTGCCTTTGTTCTGTCTGAAATATTTGGTGTTTTGAATTTGCAAACTAACAACAATTTAGAGCACACAGAGTAAATCTTAACTCTTCCAGGATGCCCGAGGAATAATACCTCTTATATAGTGTTCTTCATCAGTAGCTCGCAAAGCATTTTATGCTGATCGGAACGAGGGCTAGCCAGATACGGGTTCATGAAAAACAATCCAGGGTTTTTCCATTCTGAAGTAGAAGCAAATCCAGCCTTTCAAAAATGCTAAGAAAAAACGAGAGACTGTTAGCACACCATATGTTAAGCACATCCAAGCTGAGGGGGATTTGCCTTCAAGCCCAGAGTAGGCCTTGCATTTAAATGTGCCCTAACTACTGTGTTGCTTGCAGTCATTTTGCTCTTGCCTAGGGAGATGTTCACACTGACAGGGACGAGACGGGCTCTGTGGATTTGCGGCCAAGCAGTTGGCTGGAAGATGGAAGCTGCACTTCCGAATCCCTCTTTTGGCTCATGCAGGTTTGATCTGGGTCTGTCATCTTCTGCAAGAAGGTATCCTTCATCCGTCCCAGTGACGTTGTGGAGGGCAGATGCTCTTCACCTGCTTCTCCTTTGTGAATTACAACACTTACCACCTCCCTGTTGCCTTGCATGGAGCACCAAGCAGTTGTTTTCCATTTACTCCTCCACAGCTGAGGTAGAGCACTCTCTCTTATGAAATGGGACGTCTCCCTCTGGAACGGAGAAACTTGCCCACCACACAGAAATCATTATGACAGACACATTCCTAGGAAAGGCTTGTTTTGTCATATCACCATTTTACAGCCAGAAGAAACTATTTCACCAACTAGCCAGCCCCCAAGTCAGCAACTTAGCATCGTCTTCTCAGACGCGAAAGATAGGACATCATAAACTAACATGAAACCAGTGGCAGAGCTGGGCGTAAGACATGAACGCTCGGTGTCTCGTGCTTTCAGCACATTGCCTTACCCTTGACTGCAGAGAGAAATTGCAGTATTAAAAACAGTGACTGTTTTCAAGAAAATGCTGTGAATCTGGAAGACAACATGAATATAAGTGTCATGGGGCTGCATTTACATCAGGGTCACCCAGTCAGAATTCGGCTTATGGTGTGTCATGCAGTTTTGCGTCTCTGCAGGCTGTGCCCCTTGCAGTCCCCATCATTTACCTGTTGATATGGTCAAAGGAAGCTGGAAAAATCACATACAGGAGTTGTGTTTGTGTAAAGTTATACTCGCACAGCCAAAGCAAATGTTAGAAAGCGAAAGGGACCCAGAGTAACAGGATTGCTTTGTTCTGAGCTGGCTCCTGCTGAGACACGGGAGAGGGTCACCTCCCCCAAACTGAGTCATTCCACCACCAGCTCAGTTTAAAAGCTCCTGGGGACAGCAGGAGGCTCTTGTCCAGCTGGAAGCTGCTGTGAGGCCACCTATTTCCTTCCAAGAAAATGCCTCATGCAGCTTACCTATGGTGTCAGGAGCTGAAGGAAATAATGCAGGACTTTCCTATACTCCCTGGGGTGACAGCATCATACTTTGGATGCTCTTTATACTCCTGGGTGAGGAAGCCACCTTCCTTCCCAAAACATGGCCTCTGACAACACTCCAGAGGGCACGAGGGACCGATGCTCTGGGTCAGCCCCCCTGAGGAGGACACGTGCATCCTTGCCAGCTGGGTGCTCCTTGCCCAGCTGAGAGAGGAGGACGGTAGATCCAGAGGGAGAAATCTCTGCCCGAGGAACAGTGTGAATAGCGGGAGGGAGTCAGTCGCTGTAATGCAAAGGGCACCTGAGGCTCCTCTCCCACTTTTCTCAGGCCCCTGCAGAGAGGCAGCCATGGCGTACTGGGGGCAGGTGGGGGACAGCTGCGATGCCCCAGGTGCTGTGGGCACCCGAAGAGGTCCAGCAGCTCAGAGAGGTGAGGAAATGGCCAGAGCAGCTGCCTGGGCCGTCCTCAGCCACCCAGCAAACCCTGAGGCTGCGGCAGGGACAGGAGCAGCCCTGCAGCGCTGGCCTTAGCACGAGCAGCAAGGGGTGAGCTCTCCTAAACCACTGCACCTTCGGGATGTGCTCTTTGCTTCACTACACCACCAAAGGACTGCCACTAAAACAGATTTTCAGGGCTGTCCGCTGGAAAGTAAAAGTGAGGAGGGAAGGGCAAGGAGCAACACATTTTTCCTTCAAAGGAATAGGAAACTCTCAAGGCTTCCCCTCACCCTATGGGAGCATATCACTTTCCAGTGAACAGCACTATAAATTTCACCTATTGATAGAAGTAAGGATTTTTATGGTTGTCCAGACTGAGCTATGATTGACTTAAAGTCTAACAAATCATTCCCTTGCTCTCCTCCCACTGGCCTTTTAACCACGCTACACACAGCGCCCGCTTTTCCTTTAAAGATAACCAGGGTGGGAGGGAACAGCTGTCACCAGCCCCTAATGAATGAATTTTGAGCCATCCTATAATTTCCCTCTGCTTGGCTATAAGGACACGAGGGAAACAAGTGGAGCAGAAATCCTCTGGCAAGAGGCAGGCTGAACTACGCATCCTGAGCATTGCGCCCGTGCCGTCAGGAGACGGACCGCTCCGTGGGAAGCTGAAGCAGCTGCTTCCTCAGTAAGGTGTGGGGTGCTGGAGGAAGGGACGAGGAGACATCAGGAGCCTCGCCATGAAGGGCTTTTTGACAGAAGGTGCTATGCAACGCTGCATGTTGTGGTGGAGGGGACACGGTGGAGTATTTCCAGCGAGAGATGGTGCATTTGTACCAAATCAGTATGCACGCTGTTTTCTCTGTTGGAATATTGTCGTTGTCCTTTATTACATTAAAGGAGAACATCTTTATCTCATGGTGATTTGGGTGGGGTGTGACATTGCCTAATGTAAAAGCGGCCTGTAATATCAAGGAGACAACCGTGAAATAACATATTACACACTGAATTGAACAGCAGGCTCATTTACATGCCTTTAATTTGGAAATATGAACATTCAGAAACTCTCTTCTCCACTTGAGTTCCCTTATTTGGGAAACATGTAAATTACATTTATGATAATTTAGTATTTAACTGGTACAAGCATTGCAAATTCCAGAAGCAAACATTTCAAAATAGACAGGAGCTGTGCCAGCTTCCTTTGCAAACGCGTGTGGTAAAAGCCACCTCTGCGGACGCCTCCGAACGCAGCGTCTCCAGCTTCTGGACCCGTGCTTGCAAACACTTGTAAAAGAGACGGGACGGTTGGTGTGAGGCTTGTAGGGCTGGATCTTTTGTCCCAATCACGGTATAGTCTTATCGCATGTGGCAGATGGATTTAATTAATAAACTGGGTGTATCACCTCTTCTGTTGTGTGCAGAGTCATTTTCTGCAACCTATGAGATCCCAGAATCACAGATTAAGATGACAGCAAAGGACCTTTTAGATCAGCTGTGCTCGAATGATGCTGAGGGGCCTCTTCTATGGTAATCCCACTGCTACGTTTTCCAGTCTCACCTTGGAAACCTTCTACCGGTAGCGACTCGTGTTCAGTTGCTCACCAGACAGCTTATTCTATTGCCTGTGTAATAGCCCTTATTATTAAGTCATTTCTCTTGTATCTAAATGGGATTGTTCCACTTTTAATTCGAGACCCTTTTAGCGTCTCTGCTGCAGGGAAAGTCCATCCTAACGGCACACAAATATTAGCGCTCGTCCCGGCGCTAGCTGGGGCTCCCTCCTGCCCTGTGATTTGCTTTCCATCACACCCGTCACCTGCAGTTCCCTTCGCCATTCCTAAAAAAAAATCCCCTGCCACTTTTCGGTGTCCTTTTTAGAAAGTGAGGCTTAAAAATGCGTGCTGTGCTCCGGCTCCAGCCTTACCCAGGCTGCATAATGCTGCACTCATCACTCCCTTTTTGTCACACGGCAGATCCCTCTTTACTCCGTACACCCTGGGATAGCAATTGCTCTCCTCGCAATGTGAGCTCTTACACTCTTCATTACCCACTACAACCCCAAGGTCTTTTCCTGTATTAATGTTTTCTAAATATCTGTGTTGACTGTTGTTATTTCTCTCCAGGTGCATTACTGTCACATTCATCAATATTAAATAAATTTCATTTTGTTGACATCTTCCCATGACTCAGAACCTGCCAGATAATTCTGCAATGGGGATTTACTATCCCTTTTCACCTATTCATTTTATATTTTATTGCTTTCAGTGCTAGCAAGGTTAAACACAGTGTTACCTTATATAGATCAAATGTCCAGAGTACAGAGGGGAAAAAAATATTTGGATAAATAATTTAAAGTTGAACATAGGACTTTTTCAGAAAAGCAAGAAAAAGATAATCTTTTCTCATGAAATATAAAACTTGTATTTAAAATTTTTCCCCTTGCCCAAACCTGAATAAAAAGAGAGAAGGTAAAGAAACAAAACCTAATATCTTCTTTAAAAAAAAGTTGGAAATCTTTGTCAAGCCTAAACTTTCACATGAGCATTTCATTTACACAACTTTTGGGGGTGAAGGTGTTCTGAGTAATTCTGACAAAGGCTGTGAGAAGGCAATACCTGCCTTTTTTTCTGCCTGTTTCACCGAAGGGACAGTACAGAAATCATTGCTCTGAATAACAGTTCATCCCCTTTCAGGAAATCTCTGAAACATTTGCCTGAAGTTAACGAGGAGCCATGGCTCAGTGGGTTTCCATGTGTCTTCGCTGTGCGGAGCAGGGGCTGAAGCAAGCACGTGCTGCAGAGCCTCAGTCAACAGCAGTCCCTTGAGTAAAATTTTACTTTAAAAAATCCCAAACCCAAAACAACAACAACAAAAACAAAATACCCCAAATATGTCTGAAAACCAGAAATATTAGCATACTCATTTCTTGACATTGTCAATAGCCTTTGATATATTTATGCGTAATTTCCTACAGAAATTTGCACAGATCAAAGAGAAAGGACAAGTCAGGGGGAATCCCATCTATAATAAGAAAGATACAACTAAAGAGAGGCCTAGTTAAATGAACAAAGACCTCATTGCTCAGAGACCCAAGTCAATGGGCTGAGCTCAGAGCAGCAAATGAGGATCTCTTGCCCATTCCTCAGCCATACTCACTTTACAAATCATCTGTCATGCACTGTGCACTGAAGCCCTGTCAAAACAAGTACCTGCTACTGCATGAAGGTGGAAGAAGCTCTGGGCATATGTTGTCCATCAGGGGCTGCTGGTGCTTCTGAAATGGCATCAGGCTATGTCTGCTATTTGGCACTAAAATAATCCTGACTTTTTTAATGAAGATCCGTAGTGGTTTATCCCGGCAGGCAGCCAAACACCACACAGTCACGCGCTCACTCCTCCCCTCTCCCAATGGGACAGGGGGAAGAATGGAAAAAAGAAGTAAAATTTGTGAATTGAGATAAAGACAGTTTAATAGAACAGAAAAGGAAGGGAAAATAATAATAATAATAATGATAATGATAGAATAGACAAAATGAGTGATACACAATGCAATTGCTCACCACCTGCCGAGCAGCGATCGCTACTTCCTGGACCACACCTCCCATTCATATACTGAGCATGACGTCACATGGTATGGAATACCCCGTTGGCCAGCTGGGCCAGCTGTCCCAGCTCTGCTCCCTCACAGCCTCTTGTGCACGGGAAACTGAAAAGTCCTTGAGTGGGAGGGTAGTTAGCAACAACTAAAACCATCAGTGTGTTATCAACATTCTTCTCACACTAAATCCAAAACATAGTGCTAGGAAGAAATTTAACTCTATCCCAGCCGAAACCAGGACAAGATCCAAAGATAACACCATTTGATGTTCCCTGTGGATGGTTGACTCCCAGATGCCATTACCAGCTCGTGGCAAGTATTTTGAAGTTTCGTTAACCTTCTTAGTAAGTCTGCCTTGTACTTGTGTTGCTCATTCCCAATGAGTTTGAGGAACATTGGTTTAGGTTATCCCCAAGGTAAGGATGTGTTCAGGTGGGAAGCCCGAATAGGACTCCTTGATTACATGAGCTTTGCTCTGACAGATCCATTTTCAGTAATTGCATCTGCACACCTGATTTAGAGCTCCCCAGCAGACAGTAGTGGAAGCTGATTTCTTCGAAAGCAAATACCCAGCAGCCAGGCCTGTAACAGATGTTACGAACAGGACCAGTAATTCACTTAACTGTGTCTCAAAACCCCTCTTTTCTGTACATTTCTCCTCAATATTCTCCTGGGCAGTCACTAGCCCTGTTAAATTTGTGGTTCTCATTTAATTCCCTGACATGTTCTTATTTTTTAAAGCTTTATTTTCAGCTATTGAAGCACAAGAAATTGCTTTTGGCCTCAAGTCTTGCTTTCCAGAGAGGCGACAAGAGACTCCACTCCCGGTAACTTAAAGGGAATGCTTCCCGCTTTGGCGTGAGCAGCTCTGAGGGCGTTTCTGAGCCCACCTGCATTTTTCCACACCGGTCCGTGCTCTCAGTCGATGCAAATCTTTTCCTGCTCCGCCAGTGGAGGGCACAGAGCTCAGACCAAGCTCTTGCGATACAGAAGTAACTTTCTTTGAGATGAAAGGCTTGGGTTTAGGCACAGTCAACATATCCCTCTGCCCTAGGGCTTCTTAATTTATCTCTCTCTGTAAAACCACTACCCAGTAAGCGGTTAGTTACAGTGTGGATAAACTGCCTGCAAGAAAGGAGCGGAGCCCGGAGATGGGGAGGGCAAGCGAGACCTGTGCCAAGAGCAAGCACCCTGGGACAGCCCGTGGTGGGGGGAGAGGCATCTCTTAGCTGCGGCAGGTCAGACTGTGATGGGGGTGCATGGGCAGCAGGTGGGACTCCAGGGGTGGCCCCATGCCACAAGCCCCTGTCATCACGGTCTGCAAGCTGTCACCTGTTGGTTACATGGGGCTTCTCCCCAGGTTTGGAAACTTCTTCACGATTTGTCTTTGGGTCTTATGTCAGGGGGTCCCCCGGGCGGGGGGATCAGGCTGCAGGGGGTCAGGGTCGGGGACAGCCCTGGCAGGAGTCACCCAGCAGGCACCCGTGCATCCTCTTCAGAAACAGGCCCGTGTTCATACAGCCCGTGGTCATACAGCCCCTGGCCATACAGCCCGTGGTCATACAGCCCCTGGCCATACAGCCCGTGGTCATACAGCCCATGGCATCGCTCGGGTTAAAAGGTAAATGCAGCGGATGGCACCTCTCGGCTGGGGGAGGTAGATGCACGTGTAGGTGCCATGCACAAGTAGTCATTCTTTTCACGGCATTACATCAGAAATGTTACTGAAATCATTACAAATTATGTCTGCTCTATAATCTTTTTTTCCTTTACCTAGCCTATAATTACAGCACCTCCAAAAAAAAAGTGTATTGGATTTTTCTGCAATGATCTATGTTTAGGGCTTGGCAGGATTCAATTTTAATTTCAACTTCAATGATAACATTTTATTACTTGTGTTCTTTATTTATAGTTACACACTGCTTATTTATACTGATGTAAATATTTTTTGGCTTGCATCCAGAAAAGTGCAAGTGGTTGAAAGAAAAGCAGCCTCCCTTTTCTGAATAGCTGGTGTGATTTCAGAGAGACGGGGTCTACAAATCCATCTACCATCACAAAATTTAGCCCTTAATGTAGACAGAAGAGAAATGACAAATACACTACAAAACCCTTTCTGCTCTGTTTTCTTGGAATACTGTACAAGGTGACAACATGAATGACAAGTAACGTTCAACAGGAGTTTGGACAAGCTAGAAAATGCTCTTTTTTCTTTGGAGGGAGGAGAAATATATTGTGCTATTAAAAACAGAGTTGAGCTGAGAAAAAAAGATTGGTTAAGTATTTTGTGCATTTAGATAACCCAAGAAGATCCCATATGGAATATGAGCAAGTGTTAACATGAAGATCACTAATCAAGTAATACACCTACTGGAAACAAAACCCACAACAGCTTGGAGAAAACAGACACAAAGTTAGCCCGTGGTTAGATAAGTAAGTGGATATCAGTGCTGGAGCATTATTTCAGAGAGGAAGCAGCATGAGACTGCGGACAGCCATGCATCAGGCATTTCGTCATCCAGCTCTCCAGTACCCCAGGACCCTGGTACCCATCACCTGACACCCAGCCAGTGGAAAAAGTTTCCTGAATCGAGGCTGCTTTCTGGAGAAAGAAAGCATGAGAGGAAGGAAGGAACCGGGAGGAAACCTCTGGTTTATCCAGGAGAATTAAACCCCAAGACTGCAGTGTGATCCGTGTGGGCACGGAGACCAGGTTTCCGCTATCTCCAGTCAAGCTGAAGGATCCCGATCCGTGTGGGCACGGAGACCAGGTCCGCTATCTCCAGTCAAGCTGAAGGATCCACCTGCCCAGGGGAGCGGTGGGACGGCGGGCATGTCTTCTCCATTCCCCCACCCACAACGGCCGTCTCCCTCCCGAGGCACCGAGTAGGGAGCTCCTTCTCCACCTTCTGCCCACGAGCGGGGCTGTCCAAAGCGGTTTTACTGGGAACTCAAGTTGTTGCTCAGTAATGCTGAAAGGTGAGAAATATCATGCCAAAATTTTTGTGCAAGAAGGGAAAGTTTTAATTTTAAACGAATGTATAATAACACAAAATAATTGGTCCCTACATGCAGGAAACACGGGAGTTATTGGTTCAGAGCTGCAGAGCGAGGGAATGGGAGATGACTGCTCCCATCTTGACGCTGATATTTTTTGCTAAATGATTTGGCAGAGCAAATCAAAAAAGCCAAGGCTGTAACTGTTTTCTGTTGCCACCCTAATGATCCTAAGTGCTCTGAGGAAATTGCCACTAAGCATTTTACCCAAAGTATTTGTGAACAGGCCTTAAGAATTATTGATAGTAAGAAAATAACAGATATTAATGAGCATTTTCCCCAAGCTAGTGTACCACCAGAGAATTTACAAGTCCTACTGTGCACTAAATTTGAAAAGTACAATTTTAACTCCATCCTGGAAATTTATTTAAATCTTAAAGAAAATTACCAACTAAGTAAACAGGGGACCTAAAGTACAATTGTCTGAAAGAGCTGAAACACCCTTTACCCTCCTCCCTGCCCCCCCCAAACCAAGTAAGTCCATCAATCTCAAAGTTTTTGTTCAATTACTCCATTGCCAGGAACTGTTTTCAAATTCAGATGAAGGGAAAAAACAAAAACAATCTTAAATACATCATTAAAAACTCTGCGTAGTAACTAAGGCAGACATTAGATCAGCTTTAGGGTCCTTGATTTATGCCAGAGACGCAGCCATGCAGCAGCACGAGAGAGTAGAGTGCTCCAGGACTTGTCTAACAAGATGTTACATTTTTCCACATGCAAGGAACAGCTCTATGTCAAGTCACAGGAGAAAACAATCCTCCAAACGCTCCTCGCTTTACAGGTTTGGTGGGAATGCCCTTTAGATCAAGTTCAGTTCTTGGATAGGTCCAAATGAATAGGATTTTTTTGTCCACCCTGAAATTTGGTGCATCTCACAGGGGGATGGAGGCAGAAGGTGTGGGCTGCGGGAAGCAGACAGGATGCATCAGTTTGAGGAGATGGTTCTCCCTATAACAGCTGCTTTTTTAGCATCATGTGCATGGGTGAATAAGTACAGATGTGTGTGAAGATCCGGGGAAACAAACCATGGTTTCTGAATAAGCTCAGTCTCTCAGCATGTACTCCACGGTGTCTTGACAGCAGTTCACCTTTGATGATGCAACACTGGCAGTGATCCTCAGGAAAGCATCTGGCTGCCTTGGTAGGTAAATGAGTGGCAGCTGGGAAAAAAACGGAGTTCATGTGGGGACAGAGGCATTGAAGGGCTTTCTGAGCTATTGATTTTTGCATGTGCTCAAGGGAGCACAATGGGAAAACAGATTTCGTGTCAGCTCAGGTTACCCAGAAATTTCTATAATTTGCCATCCAGCCCAGTTGCTAGATTGATTGAACCTGGTTAACACCGCTTAATAAGCAGCACAAACGATCTTTGAAGCAAATTATTAAACGTTTGAGAAAAACCTGCTCCAGATCCTTGCTAAAGGGATTTGTATCTTAAGTTGCTACACAAAACATTTTGTGTGAATACCGAGATGTATAATAGGAGAAAACCAGCGGTGACTGTCAGCTGGGATGGCAATTGCCCGGCTATATGGGCCAGCTACGTGGCCCTTTCTACAGGTGAGTGTCGTGTGCCCACGGGGTGCTGGGGTTGCTCTTGTCCAGTTTTCCTCCTCTGCCCTCTGCACGGCCAGACCTCGGGTGCCCTGAGCCGTTCAGCTGTTGGGTGGGCAGAGGACACAGCTCCCAGCTCCTCTTTCCCCCATACCCCACAGGTTTTTTGCTCCTGTCCAACCTCCTCCTGCTTATACAGGCATTGCAGTTATTTTAATTTTGCAAGAACACCCTTGATATTAAGATGTATTTCCAAGCCCCTGTACTCCTTGGATTCCTTACATCTTTCCTCGCAAGCACGTACAGCCAGCAGACAGGTTGCACTTGCTTTAGGGCTGTACCTGCTTCTGCACATGGTGCTGTGCTCACTCCCTCGCTGACGCCTGAGTCAAAGGTCCTCTCAAAATACTCCATACGGAGGTGGGGGGCACAAGTTGGCAGTTAATAGCCCTTTTCACACAACTTTTCAAGAAACATCCACACCCAGGGCCAATTCAAAACATGGCTCTGCCTCTCCGCGTGTAGCTCTCCCTGCTGCTTGCTCAGCTCTAATCATTAGGACCTGATCGCTTCAGGAAAGATGAATGCATTGACGGGGGTTTTTTGTGTCCTGTTGTTCATGAATCATTGTTCCTGTCACACAATAACTGTAATTATTACTCTTCTGGACCTTTGGCTGATTGTCTTAGCAGAAGAGAAAAAAAAGCAGCAGAAAAGGCGGGGTGCAAAATCAGGCATCTTGGAAACAAAAATAACCTCTTGCCTCTTGCTATTAGAATTGTTCCCTTTAGGTCAGAGCCCATATGCACGCACACGTGCACACATTGCTTCCTCTACCCCGCAGTGCCTAGGGTAGTTTGTCTAGTTTTAAATTGGCCAAAGTAGATGAAGGGTGGCAGAAGGTTATTTTTAATCTGTTAATGTGTTATGGGAGACTGTTGCGGCAACAAAGCATAGAAGGTGGAGGAAGGCAGAGGGAAAATGTAAAATAAGTTTGTTTGAACTAAAGGAGCACATGATACGAGAATTTCAAAGCTCCTGGTACCAGATTGTTATAGTAGCGAAAAAAGAACTTTTTTTTTCCCCCTTTTCTTATTCCCTGAGGGGACATGTCCCTACGTAGAACACGGGAGTCTTGGCTTGACTGAGTCTGTGATAAAGGGATAAAGGAGAGCCTCATTACTGGACTTTTCCAGAAAGCTCCTGGCTGGGTACATAGCTCAGCATAACAAGGAGTGTCACCACTAATACACTCCGGAGCTATGGATTTTGCACCACCCTGTTAGCCTGCCTGACCCTGGGAGATGGTGTGACCTGATCAGAGAGGCAAGCAGAGGACATCGTCTTCCCTGGGCAGCTGTCAGGGCCCTGCTATTTCAACTGCTTCCCCTTCAAAACATCAATTTATTCCTGCTTCTCATGCTTACTGTGCGTTTTTTTCCTTTTTTTCTTCACTTTATATAAGAGCGTCCTTAGCAATTCAAGACAGGTCCAGCTGTGGTTAATTTGTCATGGAGAAAATAATATCAAACGGAGCAGTGCTGGGGAAACAAACAACCCAGTGCAAAGCCTGCCCCTAATTGATTGATGAAAGGAAAATTAGGGCTGCCTCAAGAAACAATTTCCATAGCAATGGGAATAGAGAGGCAGCTGTGCCGTGAATGTGGGCGACCCGCTGCAGCTCTTCGGCCGCTGAACTGCCGGGCACACCGGCGCCGGCAGCGAGGTGCTGGCCAGCGTGCCCGAGGCTCACACCGGCAGCGGGTGGTGGATGCGCCAGGTTAGTGCAGGACCGCTCTCCCACCGACGGACCCCCAGGGCAGGGCATCGCACCGGCTCTGTCCGTGGTTGGGGGGCTGCGAGTACGGTGCTTTACTGTGGGATGGAGATAAACTTCCATCCCCCACCCCGGCCCCCCAAAAAAGATACAGATGCCATGTTTTGTAGTCTTTTCTCTTCCCTTTGCATTTCTTTTAGGTAAGAAACAAGATTATGCCTCAGCTTAAGTACTGATTGCTATCACTTCAAAGCGACTGACTTTCTTTTATTTTCTTTATAACAAAATCATCCAGGAGACTTCCGAGCAAGAATTTTTCCCCTTCAGAAAAAGCTCTGCAGGTGCCGTGGGTAATAGGGGCACACTGGCAATTACTAAGACCACATTCTTTGTTTTTGATGGTTAAGAATCATAGAATCATAGAATCATTA
>NW_009185880.1:0-9263 GCF_000690835.1 Fulmarus glacialis
CAGGCAGGCTGCGCGTGGAGCCCGCAGGGCCACCCGCTCCACGCAGCGCCGCCGCGTCCTGCCGGGCTCTGACAACTGCGCAGCCACACGAATGGGTTACACCAAGGCAAGTTAAAAAGGGCCGACTCCCAGCTCCGTAGCCGTGCAAACTAGCCACACACACGCTCCTCCTCTTCAGTCAACGCTCGTTAGCTTTGGACATGTTGCAATGCAGTCCCTGAAGACGGAGAAGAACCGAATTCACGTGAACCAGCATGGAGATTATGCATAGAGAACTTAAAACTTCAGCAAAACATAATTTACACTGTGCCAGATGATTTAGATACAATGGATATTCTTCATTAATGCCTCTTCCAAGGGGCAGTAGATCAGTAGAATACTCACACTGGCAGCTGTCAATAGAAGGGACAGAGTATACCTTAAACAGTTTATGAAAAAAATTTAAAAACTGTCTGGTAGAAAAAAAATAAAACAGAGAAAAATCAAAGCGATATTGTGTTTCCTCTTATCTTTAAACACACCAAAACTTCTACAAGATGACAGAACTTCAGGTGCTTAGGAGCTCTATTTCTTGGTTGCTGATCTGTTTCTTTAACATACTCCAGTTTGGATGTTTTACAACCTTTCAGTAAAAATGCCCACCTACATTAAAAATACATCTCTTCTGAAGAAGAAGGAAAAAAAAAAAAAAAAGAACAAAAAACCAGATTTTAATTCCATCTGCCCGCTTTGTACAGTTAGTGGAATGTGGCAGGAGCCACAATTTCACATGCTCCAAACTTCCATGTTAGGGCGACAGGGAATAAATCAGCCATGGAAAGGCTATGGAAAGGCTCACAGGACATGTCTGTGCAGCTCACTAGCCATTGCAGCCACTGCTGATTTTATGAGAAACTTATTAAAATTATTAACATTCTCTGATGGTCCAGCACTTGGCTGGGAAGCCAAAAGAACTGTAAATTGATCCGTGCTTTAAAACACGATCAGTTCCACCAAAAAAAAAAAGTTAGCTGGTATGCAAGTCCTTTGCTTAGAGAATTCAGTCCTTGCCATACCCTGGTTTTTATGGGAAAGCACACCAAAGATACTGGGTGATTCAAGGAAACAGTAAGGGGATAGTATCCTTCACTCTTCAAAGCTATAATTTTTAAAATTAACTGTAAGCAGTTGAAAGTTGCCATTCCCCAGCAGGCACTTAGTCTCCTGTACAAAAGTAAAGGCAAACCTGGTTCGATACAAAAAATATACAGCTGGTGGAGGAATTCTTTTCCTCCTTAAGAGGGGCTTGTTCTTGGCAGGGTAGTGCAAGCAATCTTGTAGTCCTACCGTCTAGACAAAGCAAAGTTGCAATAGCTAGCAATCAACTTTCCTTCACTGATCAATCATCTTTATTTAAAGAAAAGCCCAAAAGAGGATAGGGGATGGAAAGCAATACACCTCAATCCCACTGCTGAAGCTGGCAGGAGGTCTTTAAAGTGCATTTTTGAAAACCAGTGGAAAGAGAAGTAAAAAGCAATAAAAACTGAGCAGCTTAGTAGACTACTATTAATTTCAACAGTAGCTTGCAGCAAGATTAGGGGAAAGACAAGAGAATACAAACAAAAACAAGTTCATACACCATGTATCCTTCTTCATTCAGCCCACGTGTTATTTCCTCTTGGCACATGTTAAGTGCATGCACTTCATATACAAACCACATGATAAAATGAACAGAGCGATGTACTGAGTCTGTATTACTTAGACAAACATCAAGTGAGGGAATTCTGTGGTGGTTAGACAACAAGGTTAAGAAAATATATTTCTTAGGATTCCCGAACCAAGGAATCAAAAAATAACTGTGCTATTTTTCTTTTCTGGTTAACCTCAAGTAGAAATGAAGGGTTTATGTTCATTTCTTCCATGGATTGAGACATGTTATTTTTGAGCATGTTTATTCAACAGATAACTTCTTTACAGCACAGCATGTATTTAAAATATCACTAAATACAGCTTCTAAAATTATGTCAACTAATGCTTTTTTGTTGAGACAGCACAACCTTAAATTCTGATTACTTTATGGGAGCATAAAAGAATGAGATTTGCCCCAGAGCAGATGATCTCAGCTGTACCTTCAACATCAATTAAGTCAAGTTCACAACTGCACTTTACTTCTGATAGAAAAGCCTAAGAAACTAGACTTTACGCAGGTAAACTGCAGGACAGTCAATGCTTACAACTTTACACCTGAAATTGGACTTGGGTCAAATTTTTTTCCAGCTTACCCTCACACACCACTAAGCAGTTGGGATGGCCCCTTCAGTTCTACCTCATGGATGGGGTCTGCCTACAGCATGAGTCTTCAGCTGAGTGTCCGAGTTTTGACAGGTCTGACACTTTCAAAGTTTGGCAAATGTAGGGGGGAAACAAGGTGCCACTGTAACTACTTTTACACCTCCCCTCCCCCCCGCCTTTGGAATCAGTAATAAAATACCAGGTCCATCTACCACAGAGGTTCTGTAAGGCAGGTGGCTAAGTGCTTTGAAACCTACAGAAATATTTAGACAAACATTACACTACTCAACTGATTTGCTTTGTTTTTTGCGTAACAATAGTTCAACTTTTATAAACAGTCATTGTTTCTCATAGGCATCTTATTTTTCTAAACGCTGTTTGCCTATGATTTACCCCTCACTGTTCCTACCCAGAGGAAATTTGGTTTCCATAGCCTTTTCTACTTATTTAGGTTAAATACATCCCTTTACTGTATTAAGAGAGTGTGTTTTCCCATAAGTTGTTGACCATCAGTAAACCCTAATACACTTTAGAGAGCTAACATTTCATATCTACATGCACATGAAAGCATACCCAGATAAAAAAAAATTAATAAAAATGAAAATTGTAAGGCTCTATCTTTAATGACCAGCTTATTTCAGCCCTTTTTCTTTCTTAACTCTTATTTCAAGCATAAATATATTTATTTACACATTGTAAACATATGGAAACATCTGCAAAGACCAATAATCTCACACTATGAGTCACTGTGTGTCCATTCTGTCGCCTGCACCTTGTTTCCTTGCACCCAATTCTGTAAGTTCCACATGATTTATAACTCTTGACTCTAACACCTCTATTGGACTTACGCTAGCATAGCTGATGAATCCTCCATACATGCATGTAACATGCAGACAGATTTTTTTTTTTTTTACTTTTTATTTTTAAAGCCTGAATTTCAACAGACTAACACACCTTTGCACATCTGGAGGCAGACTCCTCCTTGGAGAGAAAGGAACTTAAAAGAGGGACTATGCATCATCACAGTTAGTCCCACCACGTAAAACACTGAACTGCACGCTACCGGGCTGATCCTGTCAATCCATCCCATACTTAGAGGTCTGCTTTTATATAAATCTGATCTCTGTGATAGTTCCTACCAACTTTAAATAATGAGAAAAGGAAATTTCCAGCTTCCAAGGAAGACACAAAGTGCCTCATTCTAGTCTAGGGAACAGATTTTAGAGCTGAAACATTTTCAGATCTACAGTAGACTTTCTTATTTATTACAGTTTCTGGGAAAGCGAAAAGGTGCGTTATGCATTCCTAACATTAAACAAATTAAGACGTGATTATTACTACTGTGTATGAGAGACATAAAATGAAAGCGATTTCCAAATCCTGTCAAAAATCCTTTGAAAGTGCATGCATCTCCCCTGCTTCTGCAACTTCTCTTTCCTCTTCCACTGGCAAACAAAGTACTCGAGTAAAGGTTCTCAACTGGTGGGTGAAATTCTTGCTGTTTGATATCAGGAGATATATCACGGTCTTTCAGCTAAAACTATTTAGCTGGGAAAATCAGTGATAGAAATAGTACATGCCTCTCTACAAAAGGTAGCTTGACAGCATCATCACCTAAGTGAGGAGTTTTTGATGGGCAGTAGGAAAGAAAGTAAGCTCTTTCAGGAGATACACTCCCTTTCCATATTTCACCATGACAACTCCTGGGGACTACTTTTTCTTTTTATTAGTTTTTTGCAGCTGTTCATCCATACACTACACCAGACTCCCACTCCATTAGTTTTATTTAATAGTTTATACTCCATCTACCATGCCTCTCAAAGGAAGACAAATCAAATAATTACATTGCTATTTTGGCATATCAGAAACTACAAAAAAAGGCTTTAGTCAGTTATAAATAAAGCAAAACAGTTGATATCTCTGTAAAGTTAGTACTGACTTTATAAGCTTTAAAGTACCTACCACTCAATACCACTCAGCCTTGGTTGATGTTCAGCATCCCACACAGCATTTAGCTCTGGTGGATCTAATATTATTATAAGATGACTTTACAGAACAGGGTATTAATGCAGCATCCAAATTAAAGGTTTCATAGCTGTTAGGAATTGATTTCAGGACTCCGTGTTGGTCTAGCAGCACTAATAATGTCAACAGACAGAGAGAGCATTTTCCTATAGGCATTCATGAAGTCAGTAAATGCCGCAGGAAGAATACAGAAATCAGGAAGAGGGCTTGTTGAACCCTGCCAACTCCTACTGTATTATCAACACTGTTTCCAGCTCAAATCCAGAACATAGCCCCACGCTAGCTACTATGAAGAAAATCAACTCTATCCCAGCCAAAACCACCACAAGTTCCCACATCAATTTTCCTGCAGTTACTGAGGACCTTCCTTCATCTTTCTGACTTCTCAGAGATGAGGAGTGGCTGGTTATCTCAGTGTCCGTGGATGCAGCTTGTCTGATCCCATGGATTTTTACAGGTTGAGATCTACTTCATTCACAGAGTAGCTCTTCTCACACACAACTCTTTTTTTATATCTTGATACCCCAAGTAGTCCATTCCTAACATAGCGGTTCAAAGACAAACCTCTCAGTCATGTTTTCCTTTCAGTGTGTATGCGTGTTATGATAAAAATAACATTTATAACTAAATTATACACACAACATGAATGCTAAGAAAACAGATATTTCATCAGAATAAATCATACTATTTAGTCCATCAATAAATGAGAGATAAAGGTCCCTCTTTCACTATAGACTGATGGTTTGCAGTTCCCATGTACAGAATGTAACCACTTTAGTTCATTCTCCAATGTATTGGAGAAAGGGACAGCTGGCACCATTACTCTTATAAAACCATTAAAATGCCAGAACAAAAATACTATCTGCAGAAAACACAACATTATTTTCTCTAACTTTATGAAAAGAATGGAAACAAATCTTTTTTCAATTAAAATTCAATAAAACCTAATTCACTGGAACAAAAAATTACACATGTGCTTTCTTACAAAAGCAGGAGGAATCCAATATGTAATATAATACATCTTAATCCCTACATCCTCATAGCTCCAAACTATTTGGAACTTGTTCGAAGTTGCGACACTAATGGAAAAATCTCAATTCAGATAAATAAAAAAACCCAGATAAATTATTAAATGCCTCAGGTTTTTACAGACAACATCCTCCAAGTGTTCTTTGCTTTGCTCCAACTGTTCCTCAGCGGTCCATCCCAATACTCAAGACAACTATCACATGTATGAAGAGACTGGCTTGGCGAAGCAAGGAACTCATGGTGGAGCTCCAATGCAAAAAGGCTGTATGTATGAGGTGTAAGCAGGGACCAGGTGAGCAAGGAGGAATTCAGAAACACCACATAGGCATGTAGGGATTGTGTCAGGTTAAATAAAGTTCAATGGGAGTTAAGACTTGCACGGAATGTCAAGGGCAACAAGAGCAGCTTCTACTGCTACAATAATAATGAAAGGTCGAACAGGGAAAATATAAGCCTGTTGCTGAATTGGGCAGGTAATCTAGTGCCAGCAGACACAGATGACACTGAGGGACTCAATACCTCCTTTGTTTCAGTCTTCACCAACAAGGTCTCAAAGGCATCTGATGTTTGGTGACGGGGTTCAAGAACTACCAGCAGTAGATGCGGCCTGAGACAGGGATGACTTGCAAGATCTCAACCTGTAAAAATCCATGGGATCAGACAAGTTGCATCCACGGACACTGAGATAACCGGCCACTCTTCATCTCCGAGAAGTCACAGAGATGAAGGAAGGTCCTCAGTATCTGCAGGAAAACTGATGTGGGAACTTGTGGTGGTTTTGGCTGGGATAGAGTTAATTTTCTTCATAGAAGTTAGCATGGGGCTATGTTTTGGATTTATGCTGGAAACAGTGTTGATAACACAGGGATGTTTTCGTTACTGCTGAGCAGTGCTTACACAGAGTCAAGGCCTCTTCTGCTTCTCACCCCACCCCACCAGCGAGGAGGCTCGGGGTACACAAGAAGTTGGGAGGGGACACAGCTGGGACAGCTGACCCCAACTGACCAAAGGGATTTTCCATACCATAGGACGTCATGCTCAGCATATAAGGCTGGGGGAAGAAGAAGGAAGGGGGGGGACGTTCGGAGTGATGGTGTTTGTCTTCCCAAGTCACCGTTATGCGTGATGGAGCCCTGCTTTCCTGGAGATGGCTGAACACCTGCCTGCCGATGGGAAGTAGTGAATGAATTCCTTGTTTTGCTTTGCTTGCATGCACGGCTTTTGCTTTACCTATTAAACTGTCATTATCTCAACCCACGAGTTTTCTCACTTTTACTCTTCTCATTCTCTCCCCCATCCCACCAGGGGGGAGTGAGTGAATAGCTGTATGGGGCTTAGTTGCCAGCTGGGGTTAAACCATGACAGTCCTTCATGCCAGTCAATCTCACTTAAGTTCCTGGGAAAGTTATAAAGTTAGTCCTCTTGGAATGTATTTTTCTGGACGTACAGAGGAGAAGGTGACTGAGAACAGTCAGCATGGATTTGCCAAGGGTAAATCATTCCTGGCCAACCCAATTGCCTTCTATAATAAAATGACTAGTTTTAACGATGAGGAGAGTGCAGGGGATGTCATTTATCTCAATGCTTTCAACACTGTCTTGCTGCAAGTTAGGAGGTTACAGTCTGTCTCTTCAGGTGGGCAACCTGGGTAAAAAAGCCGGTTGGATGATCAAGCCCAGAGAGTAAATGTTTAATGGACCTTACTCCACCATGAGGCCAGTAACAAGTGGAATATCACAAGGGTTGATCCTGGGACCCGTCCTGCTTAACACCTTAAACAACAACCAAGGGGAGGCAACAGAGTGCAGTCTGTAAAGTTTGCAGATAATACCAAATTCAGAGAAACAGTTGATAAGCTTGAAGGCACGGCTGCCATCCAGAAGGGACCTAGATGGGCTGGAGGAATGGGCCAAGAGCAACCTCATGAAATTAAGTGTACACATGTAGAGTCCTGCACCTGGAAAGGAACAACCCCATGCAACAGTACAGGCTGGTTTTAATCACAGAGGAAAATGAGTCAACCACCTTTAAATGACACATTCGGCACTGAATTGTGAACAAACTTTACAAGCCTAGTTGTACTTAACTTGCATGGAATATAGTCCAGGTTACTATATAATAGCACTGAATACACTATTTTCATGCTATTAGACAGTGGTTTCCATGAAGAGATTACACAATTCTTAGCCTAATTCTGGGAAAGTTTTTTTTCGCTTACCCCTTACCTTTGTATGCAATAACTGGGTGCTCAGCTCTGTGGCAGTGGGTATCTTCTGTTGTTGTTGGCTCCAGTATTCCTAATATCCCAAGTCCTGCCAGCAGCAGTGCAAGGAGGCAGCTTCCTTTCATGGTGGTCATGCTGTCCTCCACAGCAGTCACTTCTTTTAACTGGCTACTCTTCTTGCACTCATGTGGGAAAAGCACCTGGACAATTCAAAGAAATTTACTCAAGCACAAGAGCAAACCACAGAAAAAATTAGATAATTCTTGATGCTTAAAACAAAACAAAACAACATCGCTTTCTGTCTGTGTAGTACTTGACTCCTCAAAAGTATGCTATCAGCTGCTCCTCTAATTACTTCATAAACTTATCATCAGTTACACAGTTTAGGAATATTGATTTCTTTTATCACCCAAGATGCAAAAACTGTTATTCATTCCCCCTCTCTTCTACTTTAAAGTTTCAATTTGTAATGTGTGTGGGGAAAATAATGTTCTGCAACGTTTTTTATTTTTTACTTTTTTTAGATACAGCAAATGTATCTAAATCTATGTTCCCCCTTCACTCGGATCCACTGCCCCTTGCTCTGCTTTCCTCACAAAGGGAAGAGTGCTTTGATTCCTTGTGAGTGTAAGATAGGAAAGCAATTGCTTCACGTTACTGACTGTTTTGACAAAACAACAGCACTAGTGCATGTATTTTTTGCCTATCCATAGAGTATGAATACCACAGCACAGAAAGTGGTAGGACAAGGTTCACCTCAATGTTCTGACAACGTACTTTTGCTTTACAGGAGGGAGGGTCACTGGTTCTGACATTGGCTTAATCCCTACCCATTTGCCAAGACTGATGACAAGGTTGTGTATTGCAGATTCTAATGCTGAAGACCCTTTTCTGCTAAAATCTAGACACCGATGAACAATGTAATGGTTTTCACTCAGTACCAGAATAAAGTTGAAGTTTCAACTCCCTGATTTTTTGAAACATCCAATAACCAGACACTTACTTTACAAATAACAGAACATTCACGATGTCAATATCATTTTAGATCCAACCCAATTCCTTTAGCTTTATCATAACAAACATCCCAAGTAGTAACAACCTAATGCTGCGACCCAAAAAGCTTTCGCCACTAGCAGCTTTACTGAGGCCCACAAGCTTGCTTGCTGACAGCACACAGTTATGAGACATCACTGCCTTTCTGGGGGGAGGACTGGAGATTTGAGACAACTCCATAATGGCAGAAATGTCATTCTGCTAATTAATGGAGCAATTCAGGAAAAAATAATCAGTAATACTGACTTCTAATACATTTGATCTCACTGAACTGCAGTGTGCTGTTTAATAAGGTGGAAACTTCCTATTTGTGTAAAATAAACATCCAAACACATGAAACAAAGGGCTGTGAATTAAAAGATACTCCACAGTAAGACCGGTGTGTTTTAAAAGCTACACTCAGAAAGCAGAATGGGTGGTAAACATTGCTCCCTAAGAGTACTGTAGCACCAGCTGTCATAAGATGAACTGCTCTTCTCTTACCACTTCATTTTGATGCCTTTAGAAGCCTCCCAGCTAAGATCTGGACACATCTAATCCCCATTAATTTAAACTAAAATACATAGATCAAAGACATAATACATCTGAGCAGTACATAAATTTAATGGTCAATTTTAGCTTCTCTGCTAAATTTGCTTATATTTCAGAAAGGGGGGGGGGG
>NW_009185880.1:9294-16421 GCF_000690835.1 Fulmarus glacialis
GGGGCGCAAGCTTCTAGGCAGTTAAATTCATATTCCTACCTTTCTAAGTAGTATATCTTATGATGTCACATTCCAATATGAATCTGTCCCTATAAATTGCTGGTGGCTCACAGCAGGCAGTATCTGCTCATAGAAATTCTGTGCACTCACATATATAGGGGCATAAAGCACCTGTTCCAATGTTTTGGTAGTTCATTTTCTGCAAGGGTGACATTTCGAGCACTGTGCACTATTCTTATCCAAATTCAACCAGTTTATGTGGGTTATATCATAGCTAATGGATATTACTAACTTACAGATCATACAAGTACATTACTAATGGCTAGTTCTAATTCAGGTTTCTGTAAGATTATGTATGTGTACTTAGGAAGCAAAATGAAGGACAGATACTACATCTCAGACTCTCAAAAGCTGTTTTTCTTACACACGGTACAGCAGCAGATATTCCAACACCTAGGAATATGGTACTTCCACATTAAAGAAATACAAACTTTATTTTTTTAATTTGTAAAGTCTCAGAAATACTCATAAACGTGTGAATATAACGGACAGAAATTAAACAAGAATAAAATGAAAAATTTGTACTGGAAGCTCAGCCTTCTCTGTCTCCCCGGCTGTAAATGAAGCTCCATGGTCTCCTATACCCCAGCCAAGTTTCAAAAACCAGGTCTACCCAGGACACAACAAAAAGAGAATCCTGTTTCTCCAGAAAGAAAGAAAAGGACCAGTACTCTTCATCCGGATACTAAATCTGTACATATTTATGGATGCCGTGGTTTCCACTACAAAAAGGATACTGACTTTCATGGGACTAGTGTGGGCAGGTCTGATGTCTTGTATCCTGCAGGTATCGAGAGGATTTCTCCCCACCTATCCCCTGTGTGCAAAACTCAGTAACAGAAGCAAAGATTCCTTCAGAACAATACCTTTCCTCAGCCTCTAAATACAAACAGCATCCTCTGGAAAAACAGGCTACTTACATGCCATAGCTGGTCTCTGACATAGTTGTTTACACGTATAGTCACGCTGTGGGAGAATTTTGGGGCCAAAGAATTTTTTTGCTACCTAGCTGAACTCCTCCTCTCACTGCATGCATCTCACATGGTAAAAACGGAGGCAGGAAACACTGCTTTCTCTCAATCAGAATACCCAGAGACAAGGTTAGACTTTGAAGGAGAGACAAAGAAGGCTGTGAATACACTTCTGAGAATATATCTCAGAGAAAAACAGTAACAGTTTAAGTTTCTCTCTAGCTCAATCTCTACTGGTTTCAATGTATTGTGCTATTTTATTAATTTAATACATTATTTTAGATGTATTAATTTAAATGTATTGAATACATTGTGGGAAACTGCAAGTAGAAGCTTACTCGCAACTATTCAGAGGAGAGTCTTCAGAGACCCTAATCAGACAAGAGAATAGTAAACCAAGGTAGCAGACAGAAACCTAATCACAAGTTCTCGCATGAGAAAAGGCCAAGCTTTAAGTCAGCTGAGCAACTGGGAGAAACAGGAACTCACTATCCACTTCATTACACTACAGTATGCACAGAAGGAGAAAGAAAAAGGGGTCCAAAGACTGCACCTAATACACTGCTGGAGTTAAAAAAAAAAAAAACAACAAAACAAAACAACCAACCAAACAAAAAACCCAAAACACACCAACAAAAAAGCAACACTCCCCCAAGTACCAAAAAACCCACACACCCCCAACCCCCCAAAAAACAAAAAAAAACCCCAACCCCCCAACCCCAAAACACACACCTTCAACAAGTACCCACAGAATGAACAGATGAACAGACACCTTAGAAAAGCCTTCAAAACCAAATCCTTTTCCACAGGATTTGCAGGGGTTAGACTACTCCCTCCCGCGCATCCTTGAGTAAGGACCGCAGCACAAGTTCCACCTCTGCCTGAGGCGGCGGCTGTAAGAGCGAGCCTGTGGAGGCAGCACCCGAGCTCCCTGCCCACGCAGCTCCGAAACACTGTAACCGAGAGCCAGAAGTCTTGAAGTAGGCAAAGGAGTCTTCCCTGCGATAGGCCCTTCTCCTTACTGAAAGTGCCAAGAAGTGATAGTTAGCCCGGAGCGTTAAGACACAAAAGCCAAGAGAACCCTAAACATGAAAAGTTTAGGCTAGTTGCCTTGATTTCTGTATAATCTCCATGTGCAAATCTCTCTCAACATATATAAATATAATGGTCAAGCCAAAACTCTTCAAAACATATCCATAATAGTGACACTGACCGTCTTTTTAATGTTGCTATACATTCCAGAACCAGCACATGGACCTACACTATCTGCATAGTTTTTCTAGCACAGATCTTTAATCAGACTTCTGACAAATTGCATTTTACAAGTCCTTAAAACAATCTGAGGATGCAAAAAGAAAAAAAAAACAGCATTATAAAATGTAATATATTTCAATATATTATTTTATTTCTATATGTAAAGGGTCTTCTGCACTTACTCTCTCCCTCGTTCACTTTTCTTTGATCTAGCTTGCCTAGAAGAAATATAAAGATGAATGAAGCCCATTAGGTAGAACTATTAGTTTTTTACAAATGTAGTATTTAGTTTATCCATCAACAGTATTTGATGAGGGAAAAGATTTTCTATTTTAGCTGAGCCACCAAAAGATACCTATTGCTAAAGAGAAAAAGTGTGAACAGCTAAGCATGCAAGGCATGTAACTGCTACTGCTAGGTCCAAGCAGATTCATTTAGAGACTACTCCCTCCAGGCACTAAAGTCATATATTTAAAATGAAATAATCAGGATGTCAATATTTCTAGACCAGTTAAAATACACCGTGTTGGAAGTACAATTTACCTCTGAATTACAAACTACATTTTCTTTTGTTTGATTAAAATAAGCTGCTGTATGAAAAAGAGAGTTGCCACACTAACTGCAGCTGTCCAGCAGCAAAAATGCTTTCAAATAATTATCTTTGCTGATTCTGTAAGTGTCAGTTTAACTGCACTTTGAGTGAATGATGAAGTGAACTTATGTCAATATGAGTATACAAAGAGCAGAGTCCGGCATGGTTAAAAGATGCCAGTTTCAGGACTGGTTCTGGGTACACGCATCCACAAGTAGGTCTGGGGTTTCTTTACATGCACACTAGTGTCTACTCTCGCAGACGCTGCTCATGTATTTTGCTGTGGGAGACTTATTCCACTTCCCCTGGGCACTTCACTCCACTTCTTGGTTTGCAAAACAGTAAAAGTTTGATAAAAATTTACTCATGCTAACTATCTGCTCCAGGTAACATGCACCTTTGTGCGCGAGCATGAACTTGAAAAAAAGTACTTGTCTACTGAAACAGACTATACATTGTATGGGCTCATTAGAACAGAATTCTGAGTCCAAAGAAAGATATTGTCCCATATTGCTACTGTACACACTTAAAATAGTGTGTAATAATTATTTCATCTTTGGTCATGTCCATTTTATTAAAAATACCTAGTTTGTCTACTGTACTGCTATTGGCACATTTTTACAACTTATTAAAAGAACAGAACATTTGCTTGCTGCTGCAAGTGATGAGCAGACAGGGAGATTGTTGTTTCCTTTTTAGCAAAAATAGCCCACGCTGCTGTGTGTTGCTAGTAAGCACATGGACAAATTGGGAAAAAGGTCATATGGTCATAAAACTGGAATATATGAACACCCCTACGACGTAGCTCAGTGCCTTTTTCTGTAATGGCTCTTGATTTTTTAAAGCCAAACTCTTCAAATTCATACAAATCATTTGAGAGGAAGATTGCTAGAGAAAGGAAAACACAAAAAAGGCCCTGTCATCACACCTACCAAAAAATCTAGCTAAATTCTCAGGCAATGTGTACGTTCTCAATTCCCAGTCCTGGCAACACCACTAGTGACAAGCCCTGGAGCCCAGAAGGAAAAAGGGATGGAGGCGGGGGAGGGGGGGGACATCAAGAGGGCTGCATCAGTCTAAAATAACAGTGCTCCCCTCTCCTCCAGTGAAAAATGTGAATGCTTTGTGTCGGAGACATTCACATTTCACTTTTTTCACAAATGAACTGTGATTTTTTTTTTTTTAGTCACCCTTTTCCTAATAATATATAGACACAAGGTGAATAAATATCAAAACTCATTCAAATCTTGTTTCCAAAAATACCAACTGGTTGTTTTTACTATAGTGATTAATCCTGTTCCCCTGTCAAATGCACAAATAAAAGCTATACCTCTTTATAATATAATTACTTTGAAATACATCCCTTACTCGGTATAGCTTTAGAAAAACAATTTGTATATCACTCAGATACACAATTAGATTAGAGCAATAGCTCAAAGATCGCCTCATTAAACATCAAGATGAGACTGGAGGCTATACACCTTCTTCAGTGAAATAATCTAGCCGTACACCATCGTGTCTCATCACTGGACCCAGCAATGCAGCCTGTTTGCTATGCGGCACAGTAGCATATTCTAATTTGTATTCTCATAAAGTGAGAGTCAGCTTCAATTAACAAACTGATTACCGAGTTCCTTCAACTTTTTTTTTTAATATTGCCATTCATTCCTGCAGTGGCACAAATTTTAAGATCTGCAAGAGGCAGTCACCCATCAGCTGTCATTGACTAACGCAGTCAAAAATCAATTCTTAAATTCATAGTGACATTCTGCCAAAAGTCTGCTAATATCTGTAGCTGATGGTGACAACTCATAAAAGAAGAATCTGTCATCAAAGCTAGTTCTCCAGCGCTACTCAAAGAGCTGCAATACTTGTGATCTCCACAAAGGAAGCACTGCTTTAAGAACAGTGGCCTGAGTGAAGCAAGAAGTTTGTAATAACGCCTCAGATCTCATTTATCACGTCGTGGGCATGTCTGCCTCATCAGCGGGGCATAGCGCCAGCGGACCACAGCTTCCTTGAGCCAGCACCAGCCAACCCAGCAGGTCCACACAGAAGACCACCGCAAGCAGCTTAGAGGTAAGAATAAAGGTAGTCAAATCAGCGCAGCCAAGGCCCAAGTTCCAGCAAAATCTCAGCTCTTTTTTTCAAATCCCTTTTTCTCTTAGCTATCCCTTAGCTCCTCAGCCTTTCTGGTATCCTCCCAAGCCACAGATTCCCACCTCTAGTGTCCTTCCTCTCACAGCCAGTCTCCTGGTCCGATCATCAGAGCGCTTTCCCCCATGCATTGCCTGGGACATCCACTGAACTGTGATCCTCACTCTGGCCGTCAGAAGTCAGCCTGAGGCAGCGGAAGGAGGGATTCTCCTCCTCAGACAGACTATAAAGCCAACACGGTTTTTCCTTTACAAAATAACTTTAATGGAAAAACTAAATGGTAATCATTGTTTGCAAATAAAGGTCTGAAAAGTGGAGAAAGTTGGAAGGAAAATCAGAGGAAGTTTAACAGCCAAAGGAAAGGCATGAAGTGAGAGAAAATGAGCCAGGAGAGGGCAGAAGTGTCAGCTAGTGCAGGAAAAGGAAATGGAGAAGGAAGAACTGTAGCAATTCAGGGACCTACACACACATCGCTGCATTTCATCTTCTCCCTCCTCTCTATACCACACTTGCCTGCTCCTTTTCCAGTCGGTACTTTTATCGGCAAACCAAACACATTTTTTTAGGGTCCAAAAGATGGTCAACGCCATCAACATGGCATACAACACAAGCTGTTCTGTAGTAAAAATATACTTTCAGGTGTTGTGAGTAATAGCAGTTCAGCAAACAGGCCTTACCACAGGATCCTGTTGATATTAAAAAAATGACATAGCTTCAAAATGGAATTGGGCAGATCCTCAGAAAAAGGATCTACTGGTGGTTATGAAATACCTAGACACTCCCATTTTGCAGTGTGAAATTCAGGAACTTCCTGAGCCGGATACTGCAACAACATTCAGGAAAAGTCCCACCAGCTGCTTGCTGGGGTCTTACCCTCTTCCCCGAGACATGTGCTGTTTGCTCCTGACAGAGGTTAGATGCTGGTCTGGATGCACCTCTGACCAAGCACAGCCATTCGTTCCCACGTTCTGCAAAGATCTGAGCTCTGCACCGCATGACATTCGTAGCTTGTATTTTATTCACTCGTATTGCCATACAGTACATACAAGTCTGTATTTACGAGTTATTCATAAAGCCTAGTAAAAAGTGAACATACATATCTGACTATAAGACAAGGAAAATCCATTGCACAGCTTTTTACAAAGCACATACTACAGTACATGAGTTGTGACCACAAAGAGAAACAGCATTGAGAATAGCCAGTCCACAGCATTTTTTCTTTAATATTCTCTCACCCATCTAGTAGGAAGCCCTACCGTTTGGAAAGAGATCTGTCTCCTGGTTACAGCTGAGTCAGCAGAGACCTCAATTTCAACAGAATCCTGTAGTCATTAACTGGACTTCCTTACAAACTGTCACAAAACATGACATAAATTACATTTCAGAAGTTTCCTTCAATTTATCCAGTGATGCTGGTTAGTGGCCCTCACAAATATGCTTTCTGAATATCCCTGGCACGCTCTTGAGAGATGAAATGTAATATATAAAGCTGTGGACAACAATTTTTAAAGCAACGTGTACTTTCAGGGACTTAGTAACGCTGCCCCTGAATGAAGACGCTATACTACATATTTCTACACCTCAGTAAATAAAAATTATTTGTGAAAAATCTTATTTACCCATTAAACCTGAATATAATAAAAGTATGCTAGTGTGGTGGGTTGACCCTGGCTGGACGCCAGGTGTCCACCAAAGCCGCTCTATCACTCCCCTCCCCAGCTGGACAGGGGAGAGAAAATATAACGAAAGGCTCGTGGGTCGAGATAAGGACAGGGAGAGATCATTCACCAATTACGATCATGGGCAAAACAGACTCGACTTGGAGAAAAATTAATTTAATTTATTACCAAGCAAATCAGAGTAGGATAATGAGAAATAAAAACTAAATCTTAAATCCTCCACCCCTCCCTTCTTCCCGGGCTCAACTTCACTCCCGATTTCTCTACCTCCTCCCTCCGAGCGGCGCAGGGGGACGGGGATGGGGGCTGCGGTCAGTTCATCACAGGTTGTCTCTGCCACTCCTTCCTCCTCAGGGGGAGGACTCCTCACACTCTTCCCCTGCTCCAGCGTGGGGTCCCTCCCACGGGAGACAG
>NW_009185880.1:16977-22487 GCF_000690835.1 Fulmarus glacialis
CCAGTGGCTCTATCGGACATGGGGGAAGCTTCTAGCAGTTTCTCACAGAAGCCCCCGTTACCAAGACCTTGCCATGCAAACCCAATACATAAGGCTGCGTCTTCATTGGCATCAGCTGGCCGACCTTGGCGGTGGCTTTGTAGCCCCGGTCAGCAGAGCACAGCTGCTTGCAGCGTGACACATGGCTCTGCACAGCGTGGGCTCTCTTGCTCAGCCCACAGTCACTGGTGAGGAGCTATCTCCAGGCGAGGCAACGCTGCTCAGCAGCTAAGGCAGCACCCGAGCTCCTGGCTTGGACATGTTACATGGCCTCACGTCAAGGACAGAGCTATAAAGCCTCTCCAAGAAGACTGACACACGGAAACAGCAAGTGGATGAGTAAACTGTTATCTCTTAATTTCAAGCAGACATCAATTGGACAGCAGTTGTGTGCTTTTAAAAGAAAACCGCAGGCTCCTCTGTCCTTCCTGGCAAAGAGCACGAGCAGCCCTGTGCTGGAAGGGTCTCCACGCCTACAGCACGTGGGGCACTGGCACAGGTAAGCACAAGCAGGGGCTGAGTCACTGGCCAGAAGTTGCCAGTTTCCACAGTTACTGAGTCTCGGTCACATTTTGCTTAGTTGGTTTCCATCTCGGCAGTATTTGTGACAAAAAGCGTGGAAGAGGCTCTCCTCCTTCACAGGGATTATGCTTAATCATAATGGGTGCTAAATAAATGAATGTGCTGAAAGCAGATGCCAGACTGTGCCCACCAGGCCATTAACAACTTGGGAGGAAAAGGCAGGCGAGGAACCTCGGCCCTGAGCAGGCAGTGGGTATTGCCCGGTCGGAAAGCTCAGAGCAAAGAAAAGGCAGAGGGAGCAGGCAAAGGATCAAGGATCGCAGTGCAGCAACTGTGAAGGTGCTAGGGCTTAAACGGAAAAACCTATGCAAGCTCAAAACCACGCATATTAAAACTGCAGTGTGCAAGAGGACATTGGATTTACTTCTGGCTGTTTAATAGTGAATTTCCAGCTCTGTCAAGTGAGAATGTTTTCCGTCAATATTCCTGCAGTGATACGTCTTGTCACTATGTTTAAGCACAGATGGTTACGTAGCTTCCATACGAATCTGGCACGTGGGGGCAACACCAAGCTTTCAATTGCTTTATCTTTAAAGATAAGGATGATACCAACCTAATAAACTGATCTAAATCTGATGAATCCATGAGAGATCACATGGAGATACAGAAAGAGGAATCAATAAGGCATTAACAGGTGCTAGAGTTGCCATCTGTAAATCAATTTGAAAGTGTCCAGTGTACTGCAGTTTGTAAAATATACCTTAGGCTGTAATTGTGAACTGGACTAAGCTACAAAAGAATAAGCATTAAATCCAGGAGCCATGGACCTGCAGCAGGCTCTGAGTGGTACACAGCTGAAGGAATAAATCAGCTCCATTCCCCTAGCAGAGGAACCAGTCAGGTCTGAGCAGTCTCTGACTTCTCTGGTTGCCATCAGCACCTGTACTGCTCCACACCGGCGCTTTGGGAGGAGCTGGAAGGGCAACAGAGAGCAAACGATGAAAATTAAACTCTGGTCAAGGGAATTTTGAAAAATCTGCCTATGCCATTAAGAATATTTCTAGAGAAATTCACCTCATGTCCCTGTAGATAATGAAGCTGATTCAGCTGAATCTCTGCTGCAGATTTTGAGTGTGGCATTCTTGCTGAAGTCTAAGATAGCAGGGAGCAATGACAAAAAATTGTAATTCAAGTGTCTGTGTGCTTCATCTCTACAAAATCTTTCTCTAGTTCAGTAGCTTTTGCTGAGTGACGCCCATGCTATCAGCCCGGATACCACATCTCCTTGCCTGGAGAAAATGAGTTTGACAGGTGGGCTCTAGGGGCAAGGGGAAGAGGCAGTACCACTACAAAGGCAAACTAGCAGAGCTGCTCTGAGGTGAGTACAGTCAATCTCAGCACCGGGGTGCTGGGACCCCCCGCCTCCCTATTCGACGTCCCCTGTTTCTGCAGTCCAACGGGTGAGTAATGAAGCAGCCGTGGTTTAAGCTCCCCTCGGGATGAGGCACTTTTTGCATGGCCTGTGCCCTGGGGGAGCAATCCCCTGCTGAGGGACAGACTGTGGTCTGCCAGGCGCTGGCTGCTTACTCCATGCCCTTTGCTAGGCTAGATGCTGAGAACTTGGTTGCAACTTTGCCAAATATGTTGGGGTGGTGCCCAGCAAAAATCTATCATCACAGTTGCAGGTCGAAAGCTGTCTTTTCTGCCTGCCAGGCCTGCATGGGCTGTCTGGGGCCATAAACCAGGCTGCTTCCATTTTGGCTTTTGAGTAGTCCCGAGAAGTTTCTTTTCGTCCTTCAGCTTGCTTTCCCCTGTTCCCTGGCCCTTTCCCCATCCAGAAATGTGCATGCCGAACATAGTAAGACCTGAGAAAGCTGTTATAAAGCTTATTTTACTTATCTTTACCAGAAACATGTTTAAAAGAATTAATAATTTGAGCTTTCACATTTTTTTTGCTCGTTTCCAGCGGGAACTGTGAACACAATACAACTCTAAGTAATACTTTGTACCTAAGGAATAGAAGGAATGCTAAATATGAAAACTGTCTTCCCTTCCATGCTAGAGAAAAATTAATTTTATTCAAGGAGTCAATATACTTCTAAATAAATAAGTGGCTGCAGAAAGCCTGAAGGTTTTGTTATCAGTGAAGGAAAAACCAAATACAAGCTATGGGTGAGGGATGCTCCTCCCCGTGTGATCTGTGTGGGGAAGGGTTTTGTTGCTCAGGATGAGCCTCCCACTCCTGGTGGATATCCCTCAGAAAGGTTTGGACCGTGAGAGCAGTGTGATTTCAGCATGGTTTCGGCCTGGTGCTCTGGGGGGTACCAAGTGGCTTTGCTGGGTTGGGATCACTGAACCTGTATAAGGTTCCTGCCTCAGGGTATGATCCCAAGCTTGGTGGTCCCCGATGTGCCAAGAGCTGGATTATCTAGCAGTGTAAGTTCAGTCTGGAGGAGGACACAAGGTGGTACATGTAAGTAGTTCTCCAGGAGCGCTGTATGGTCTTTATATTGGCATAAAGTACATGCTATTTCCCTGTTGTGCCTTCTGCTTACTCTGCAGTTTAGGATGGTTCTGCTGGACGGTGAGGGTATTTGGGGCTGTTCCCACAGAGACTTTCTTTGGAGCTCAATATTGCCCAGAAAGAGCCTCTAGAAAAGGCTTTACCACACTACCAGCATACTCAGCATTGCAGCTCTGCAAAGGGACTGGGCCATACTCACATACGCCCATTCTGGGAAGCTGCAATCAGGCGGTGGTCCTGCCTGGGGAAATGCAGCTGTGGAGTTTCCTCCCTCCTTCTCAGAAGGGACCAGAGACCAAGCTGTGTTAAACTTGTGTTAAACATTATTAACCACATTGTTTGATGACAAAGTCCCAACGTTGCTGGCTTGCAGCCAGCACGGTGCTAGGGTGCAGGAGAAGAGGGTATGCCACAGACTGGAGAGAATCAGCTGGGAAAGATGATGTAGCTGAAAGTCTGTGGCAATCCCACCTCTCATTTGATGGGAAACCAACATAAGAGTGCCATTGCCTGGAAGGAAAAGCGGTACTGTGAACTTCTGTAAGCCGACGGCCTTTGTCTCCCATCAGTCAGTTTGTTCCTGACAAGGTTGCAGCCAGAATACATCGTGGCTCACAGAAGGATCTTACTCCTGCTTCACAGTACCTTGCTGTACTAAAAGGCCTTGGTTCATCTATTGTCCTTGATTTTCTTGTAAACCTATTTCAGAGGCTTAATCTCAGCCCTGTGTTGTTCCATGCCCCAGTGTGGTCTGCGCTAATGCATCCGTCAGACAGTTTTCCAGACCCTGAAGAGGATTTCTGCTCCTCTCCAGAGCCCAAGTACTGTGGGTACATCTCTCTGGGTCCCAGACAGTGACCTAGACACTACGAGCTGAGCACTCGGTCTCCACATGGCAGCCTTATTTTGATTAGTCAAGGTACGTCTCTGCTGCCCAGCGTGGGTGAGCTGTGATGTTACCTGGACATTGGGATGACCAGACTTCCTAGCACGAGCTACCTCCTAACTGATGGGCTGTATCACAGGACTTCTCCCAGAGCTCTAGAAAGGAAAACATTCATCCCGGTGGTTTGTTTTCTCAGGCATTTCCCTAAATCCATAAAGGCCAGGGGAAAAAAAACGACAGTGTTTTTTGATTGTTTCATGATCCCAGGAACTGGTATTTTTAGGGGAAAAGAAACCCCTCAGATAATTTTAACTCATTCAAAATGTTGTTTAGTATAGCAAAACATCTACTCTAATCTTGATTTTTTAATTATCAATTTAATTTATAAGTTAAGGAAAGGAAAATGTTGTTCAACCTTTACTCTTAAAAAAAAATCTGCTTGGATACTTTGTTGAACTTGACTTTCGTAATTTTCGTAAGAAACAGTATTTGCCAGTGGAGATGGTCAGAACAATTTTGCCCAGCTGCTCTTATTACTCTTTTGATAAAATGTGCTAATGTTAGTGAGCATACTCTAGTACAGCATAGATGAAATTGCAAGGGCAGCTGGGATGTCTTCAACTGTAAGTATTCTGTATCGCGTGAAGTCAAAGATCCTCAGGCAAACATAGCTAAACACAGCAAATCTCTCAAAGGGCCGAAATCCCAGCTGAGTCTCAAATTCACCGTGCAGGAGAGAAAGGGCTGTAATCTGCTAACGAAAGCAGATGTACAAGAGTCATTCTGGCAGCTACATCTGTCATGCTGCCTCCCCGCCTTATTAAACCCACTCTTCCTTCTAGTTCTATGTGCTTTCCTCATAGATGACAAAAATAGGCAAGCCCAAATGTCAATCATGAAATTTATTCCTCAGGACAGGCATTCCTTTCCTCATCCTACGCTACAGTCTTATTGAGTCCTGATGCCCCCAGTTTCTAGGGGAAGGCTCTCGTAATTTTGGCCAGGTAACGGGCAGGACTCTCTGGAGTATGCTCCAGCCATGCAACTGCCTCCCACATCAACCCCTGTGCTGCATGTGCATGGGAACAGTGGTGGGCAGAAACAGGCATCCCAGCCCTGCACCACATAGCATGCTTCTTATGGATCCCCTCACCTAGCACGTGGCAGGAGGCTGCTGGAGGCACTGCCGTCTTGCACCGCGTTACTCGTTGCAAGAGGGAAACAGGCATCAGGGGCTTGATGGCGTTGAGGAGACTGATGTTCCTCCTGCCCTGTCGCTAACAGGCATGTGCTTTTGGGGGCTGGCTCCCGCTCCGAAGCGCCCAGGTAGGCACAAGCTGCGCTCAGAAAAGAAACTGGCCCTTGCTAAAGCTGGAGAGCAGTTCAGACCTGGGTCTAGCGAGGAAAAAGTAGGCTGCCCTCAGCGTTTGCTTTGCTCCTGTATGGCAAAAGGCCCAAAAAGGAGCAGGAAGGCACCAGTGCCCTCACGGAAAAACGGCTGCTGCCAGAATCCTCTTCCCCAGAGAGATCGCAAGGTGT
>NW_009185881.1:0-1999 GCF_000690835.1 Fulmarus glacialis
CATTTCCAAACTGTCCAGAAGGAAAGATAGAGAATTTCTACAAACTTGTCCAATTTTACGGGAAGGAAATAAAGAGAACTGTTGTCTTTTTTTTCTTCTGCCCATAGTTCCTGTAGAATTAACTGGCTACTTCTGTGAGCTTATCATCGTCATCTATTTGTTGTAGTTCTTTTCTTGGAAAAAATTGTCATAATACTTTCATACCTCTCAGGTTACTGTAAGGCTAAGTTCCTGGTCTTGGCTATGGTAGTATGATGTAAAATCAGCTAGTTCTTGATGTACTAACTTTGTGTATGTTCTCTTTGAATGTTGCTGATCTATTTGAGGAATGTAACTCAGAGTCTATTCAAGAGTTTTCTAAGTTCCTCCTTCATATTTTTACTATACACTGCATAGTATCACCCTATCAAGACAGATTTCCACAGCAAGGTAAAAAGAAAAAGAATTAAAAAAAAAATAAAAAAAAAATCTTTGATTCCTTCTAAAACTTTTTAGTTAGAATGCTTAGAAATGTATGCAGGGCTTATGGTCACTCTTAAAGCAAATTGCTGTGCCAAACTAATTAGACATTAGCTCAACAGCATTTTATAATGCAGTAAAAACTACCTATAGATGGAAATAGTTCTACAAATCTGAGACAACTTTTCCTAGCCTATGCCAGACTCATGACATAAATGCAACAGAAATACACAGCAGTACATTTACAAGTCACTGTAGGTGATGAAACCCCGCACATAAAATAGGGATGAATCACTTCAGATAAGTAAGGTGAAACATCATAGACCAAAACCCATCTTGTCAGCCATGAAATTCAGAAGAACAGCGTTTTTCCTTTCTTTGGTACAAATAAGACTAAGATCACAGAATCATGGAATGGTTGAGGCTGGACAGGACCTCTGGAGGTGATCTGGTCCAACCCCCCTGCTCAAGATCATATACCTAGCCTAGTCTACTGACCAGGTCAACACCCATTTTGAATTTCACTGTTTCTTCTTCAAGCTTTACAGATCTTCTGTATTCACTTTCAAGGCCACTAGCCCCATGTTACTGATCACCTTTCATTTAGCATCAGAGCTCCTACTGCAGCCTTCACCTCCCAGCATTAATTTTTTTCTTCTTCAAGCTTTACAGATCTTCTGTATTCACTTTCAAGGCCACTAGCCCCATGTTACTGATCACCTTTCATTTAGCATCAGAGCTCCTACTGCAGCCTTCACCTCCCAGCATTAATTTTTCAAACAACCTTTGTGTTTTCTACCACTCTGCCTGCACCTCTGTAAACATTCCCCCAACCTCTTTATTGTTGCTCTTCAAATGCTACCTTAAAACCTCCATTGCTATGATGCCTTTCCAAAACCTTAAAAATGGCTGAGTGGTGCTGAAATCACTTGCTTTACAACCCTCATCAGTACAGACTTCTGTGTTTGTATTCAGCTGTTGCCTTTTGTTTTATATCTACATTGTAAACCCTGAAGTAGGCATCATCTTTTTCTGTTGTCCTTATACAGCATATTTAGCATCTTTATGCTAAATTATTTCTGGTGCATGAGTGGGTTTCTGAGACACTACAAGAACATTAATATAGAACCTCATCTTTAAAACTTACCTCAGGATTTCTTACAGCATTGATGCAGTCCTTATATTTTGTGGGAAGCCTCATTTAACTGTCTTGATGCCAGTCCTTAAGCATTTTAAAAAGTGCTGGATTTTGGTGTGCCAACACAGCACGGTCTCAGTAGGACAGAATTTTCACATGACATCCCTGTATCCTGATGTGAGATGATAAGCCTGTTACTCTGCAAGTTCCACTTCTTGTTAACATTATTTATTCTCTTCACAACATACTCAGTAACAAAAGACAGGTATGTTCTAAATTATAAGCTAAAATAGCTCCAGCCAGAATGCTGCTTCACAGACATCAACATATCTGATATCTGATAAATTCTGGCTGTGCTTGCCAACCAGAGACACTTATTCAGCATGTTATTCAAACTGCTGG
>NW_009185882.1:0-21247 GCF_000690835.1 Fulmarus glacialis
TGGGCAGCTTTCTAGCCACTCTTCCCCCACTCTGTTCCTATCCAAGAAAAAACTTTGCGTCAACTGTAGACCAAAAATTATTAGGAAAATTATTTCAGTGATTATATTTTATTTTCCTCCACTGAGACAGGTGCAGTTTTTATGATTTGAAGACCAGGGTATGTTTTTCAAACCTTGCCTTGATCAGTTGCAGGATTACCGATAAACAGGTTTTCTTGATGTGTTTGTATTTTTCCTATTTGCTTCTGTGGGAACAGTGAGCAAATGGTTTTGATGAGCAGCTGCTCAAAGAGAACATGAAAAGAAACCATGACAGCATTTTAAGTCAATCCGATTGCACCTGCTGTCACCTGGCTTCATCTCTTCGTGAAGGAAAAAGAGATCCAGGGCATGGTTATGTGGTTCTCTGCTTCCATCTCCAGTTACTGTACTGAACCCCATAACCATCTCATAGAGAAAAGGAATAAAGGCATGGCATACTTTGAAGTTCAGGGCCTCTCTTTATTTCACTACTTTTGAAGTGGCTGAAAAGTGTCAGCAGTCACATGCACATGGGGGTTGGCCACATGGGTAAGAATCATAACAGAACTCAGATCCATTATGTTGGGTTTTCCCCATCTAGGAAAGAGTTCTTGCATGGCTATAATAGTTTTATAGGTCCAAAATGTAGTGGCAATAGTTAATGCAAAATTTTAAAATAAACAATCATCATTTAAAATGTCAAATGCAGCAGCTGAGAGGGAGCTCAGAATGGCAGCTGTGATGTGCCATATTGATAAATCAAAATAATAAATTAAAAACTTATGTTACGATCTCAGTAATGTAATCCAGATTATGCATTAGAGGGTAACACTTGTGCATTTTGAGTGCTAGAAGTTTACTTTTTCTTTGACCTGATGCCTTGACGTACACTAAAGGTACAGTGTTGTTGTATTGTGATAAATTGTATTTGTGCTCCAGTGGTACTCTCAACCTAAGTTTTTATTCAAATGAGACATACAAGTTTGATTTATAGTGTAAAACTGTAATGATTCTTATTCCATAAGAATTATATTTCCTTTTCTTTGTTGCATAAGATGTAGACGGAACTTCAAGGTACCAAAATTTGGGGGGGGAAGGGGGAGGGAGAAAGCTACTTGCTGTGGTAAAGCCTTAAAGTGAGTGTGAGAGCATTTTTATACAAGTGATGAGAACCTCCTGGACATGATTGACTTAAATTAGCTTGATTGCTTTTTATCAATTGCAGCTGCACTATTTAGCATAAAAATGCAAAACATCCAAAAATAATTTGCCTTGCAGTGTAGTAGAAAGATGGTTTTAGTTAGTCTTTAAGATGTTTCAAATGTTTATTCTACACAGATTCTCTGAGAATGGATCCAGAACATATCTAGTTACAAAGAATTAGTACAGATATTGTAAACTTTGAGAAAATTAATTAAGGAAAATATGCTGCTTTATGAATTACATATTTAGGATTTTGGTTATTTCCTTTTAACTGTGTTAGTAAGTTGAACAGTTCAAAGATATTTGTTATAGTGGCATAATCAGGCATCTGCTGTTAAAAGCTGAAAGAGAAAGTCTAGAACTTCTTGTGTGATGTACAATTGTCTCACTCGCTCTCTGAACCAGTGACATGGTTGAAAGAGAAATCCTGAAGTTACATAAAAATAAATTTCTTTCTAAATAAGAAGAGAAAATTTTAGATCAGTGTTGAGGATTGCAACCCACGTTGAAAACTTGACCAGGGAAAGGCTGCTGCTGTTATTTAAAGGCTGTGTTCTCTATATCGAGTTTTGATATCTGATGTCCATTTGCCATCTGAATTTCCTTTTTGTAGGACTGTACTGCTTGCAAACTCAGGATCGTGTCTTTGTTTCAAAGGTTTCTATTTTTCAGTGGCTTAATGATTTATATAGCATGTGACCTTGGGGCTAATTAGATGTTTCTTTGTATTCTTTGGATGCTTAATGTTATCTAATTCACAGGAAAAATATTAATGTATATAAAACTTGCATCATTTACTGTCATTGCTTATAACCAGCAAAATTGTGCTGAAGAAGAACCCTAATTGTTATGCCAAGCAATAGATTATATTAAAGAATGAGATTACCTGAAGTCAATCTTTTGTACACTTTTAAGTGTTTTTGATACAGGATACCTACACTGAGGTCAAAACCTTTTATTATTCCTTAGATTCATTTACTCTTACATGTTCCTAGGATAATGATGACAGTTAAGGGCATACTTAATGGTACAATTTCAGTGGCTGAATGCCTATTAAAGGCAAAACCTTAAATATTTATATATACATGTATATAAAATATAAACGTTTGTACATATATATGAAGAAATCTCAAGAAAGTATGGGGACTATTTTATTTTATTGCTGTGAAAAGACACCTTGTGCTCCTCAGGTTCATTCTTTGTTAACATGAAAAATCACATCTATATACATCATTCAGGAAATAAAGTTTTAATTTTTGTTATTCCTCTGTTAGGTCTTGCAATTCAGAGATGAATGAGGGAAGAGGGTTATATTTCTTCTTGCATAAATAATAGAAGGGTTTAGAAAGTTTCAGTTACAGAGGCACTTAATTGCATCTGCACAAGTTTACAGGCAGACTGCAGAGGTATTACTGGGGGTATAATATATGCAGGAAGAACAAAGGCTGACTTTCATGTCCTAAATTTAATTTTCAGGAATGTTAGGCCTAAAAAAACCCCCGTTTTTTTGTAAAGTGAGATGGAAATCAAAGAGTTTAATACACCTATGTATCCACAGATATGCTTTTGTAATGCAATCTTAAGGTAGATTTATATTTAATAAATTAATTAAATTAAATTGTACGTCGTTGGTTTTATTCTCTAACTGCTAGCTCTTCATTTTTTGTTAAACTTCCTTACTAAAGGAGTACTTGGAAATTAAATTATCTGAAGCATCATTTTAAGCTTGAAAGTGCTTATGCATTTTGCTGTTTAGTTGAACTGTGTGAAATGCATGTCACTGCATGGGTTGATATAGGGAAAGCCACCAGGTATTGTTTAAGACAGCTTGACAGCTGCAGAGAGAAATATTAGGAGTTCTTTAACATGTCCTTTTTAACTTACTGGGTTGGAAAGGTGGGGGTTTTCTAGGTGTTTGGTTGGTGGTGGTGTGGGTTTTTTTGTTTGTTTTTTTTTTTTTTTTTTTGCTTCTCTTTGAGATGGTATTGTGATACTCATATGTGCTGATAAATATAATTAAATTTGCATAATGCAGGATCCTGGGTAGTTAATCTATGCTAAACTTTACATTAATATTCCTTTTGTGTGCTGGCATTGTCCTGTTTCTTGAAATGTATCTTTATTTTCCCAATCTTCTGAGGAGATTGGAAAAAGGAGCAGAATTTCACCCATGTGCAGAATAATCTATGTCTGGAAAAGAGATTACTTTCAGAATGCTTTCCAGGAAAAGAAAAACAGATGAGGAATGATACTTGCTTTATTTATTTATTTATTTTTAGAATTTTCTTAAAGGGCAGATTTATAAGGCTCCATGTTAATGTCAACTGTCAGAGAACAGGGAATGAATTTTCATACTCAGGTTTCGTTTCCGTGACTGGTAAATCTGCTTTCATGTAGCCTCTACTTCTGTGTTAAATTATTTATACCCTTATTTTTTAGCAGTAATATTTGTTTGTAGAAGAATATGCATATACATCTATATATATGCCCTAAATATATATGGACTAAAAAGAATATACACTAAATATATATACTATATACACTAAAAAGAATATTAAGAATGATTAAACAGTAAACATTTTTTAAAAATGAATGTTTCTTGCTTGTTTTCTGTGGCATATTAAAAAAATCCTTTCCACAGTCATTTATATCTTCATATTTAAGGATAATCTGAGTTGAAAGGGTCAAAATCCTAGAAGATTCGGTCCTAGAAAATTCCATCCTAGAAGTATTTCAAAGGCATACTTTCAAGTAAAGAAACTTTCAACAAAAGTCTTTTGAACATATTCTATTCAAAAAGCAGGAATACTGGTGATAATTTGTATGGAACAAAATAGTTACTGAAAGTTGGAACTTCATTGCTAGCATAGGATTTAGAATAGGATTTTACCAGTTCCATTCCCAGACTGGATAGCAAGCTTGAAACAAATAGTAAAAATCCATTTGTATCTAAAGTAAAAACATACAATATTCTGAGTATCCCCCTGTGAATTTGCTACAAAAGATTATTTCTCTGGTATGAAAAAAACCTTTTCATTTAGCCATTTTTAAAGAGCCACTGTGTATGCATTTCGGTTATGAAATCTGTTAAATTAGACTAAGGCAGTATCTTTCTTTGATAAGAGCACTAATCCTGTAGACAAAGAAAATACATTATGTCTAATCTACTGAATCTTAGTAAGGCTTTTCATGCCGTATCAGGTTCAAGTGATTAAAGTGGGAGAAGACTGAGGTCAGTCCAAGAATGGTAGAATTGGTGAAATATTGGCTAATAGAGAAACAGTGTAGATAGTATGGAAGAGGAAAGACCAGGTTGGGGGAAACTATTGCTGAAGCATCTCAAGACCTGATATTGCGATGAGGCTTATTTAATATTTTCATCGCATAGCTTGCCAAATTTTGGAAGCACACTCATAAGATTTCATGGAGATGCACAGATTGGAGCCACTAGCGATGCTGAGGAGATTTGGATGATCTTGAATTCTGGAGTGAGAAAAATGGATGAGATGTGGTAGTATGTAATGCAGGGTTATGCCCCCTGCATATGAGGACTGAAAACTAGAACTTTTGTAATGTAAACATTGAGGTAAAGGTAGTAATAGCATGTTAGTCAGAAGATTGCTGTTAATCACCAATAAAATGTGGCTGTGGAAAATCTGATCCTAGAATGTATCAGGAGAGAGATGGGGAATATTTTAATGTACTCTGTGAGATCTCATCTATGAGCAGTTTATGTTTCTGGTCACCCAGGTTCAAGAAAGATTAATTCAGGATAGGAGAGGTGCAGAGGAAGGTTAGAGGGATGATCAGGAAAATGGAAAAACTTTCTTATGATGCTAAAAAGGCTTGGGTCAAATGTATCATTGTATTGTGGTTTCATTTGCAGGGGTCATTTCAGCCAACTCATTTTGCTTATCACTGCTGTGAACTGGTGACATTCCTCTTTCTTTCGGTTGTGATATATTTGCTAAGAAACAGTAATTTCCAACTCCAGGATGAATGAGGTTTTAAACAACTTCAGATTGTTTACTTGTGGTAATCTGACCAGACTCTAAAATACTTTTTTAAAAAATCTGTTTTATTTTTTACAAGGTAGACTTGTCAGTCTGTGCTCAGACTGTGCTCTTGTAGCTCATATGTTATTTGATCATTTAGTATTATTTACATGTCAGAGTCTGGCGTTCCAACAATTTGGGTTTGTTGTGTGGAAAAAATCTGTTTCTTTCTCCTTCCCCCTTTAAAAAATGGAATCTCCCTATCTTTACATTACCAAAAATGGTCATAAAATTTTTGTTCAAACTTTCCCAAATTCACTTTTTAGAGCAAACCAAGTCAAGAAAAGGTTTCATTTTGAAAGGCCCTGATAAAAGAATTATTTAAAACATCCATTTGTGCATTTTTTTGGCTCAGCTGAACTTTTGCTTCAAGCTTTAGAATAGGGGAAACTTTTCACAGGCTACCTGAGTAGGGGTATGTTTCACTTTCTAGGGGTAGTGATCAGATTTTTACATAATGTTTATAATAATAATACTAGCAGAAATTGGTCTAGAGGATATCTGCTCTTAAGATGCCGCACATCATATTGCATTTTTCCTTCCAACCTACCATTGTAAAGTATAATAGCAGTTCTTTAATGTCTGTATCAGAAGTCTTGAAAATACTTCACAAGCTTCAATGGGAGAACTGTCATTATGGGACTCTGGATCTTTCCTTGGGAATTTTTGGAAGAGATCCTGCTGCTAAAGGAACCATGGTCTTTCCAGAAATGGCTCAAGCTGCCTGCCTGCTGTCCTGATTCAACACTCCATTACCCCATCTACTTGTTCTTTTTTGCCTTTGTGGCATGACACACCTCTGGCTTTTTGTGCAAGGCACTTTTCAAAGGTTTTAACAAAGTTTTGGAACTTCACAGTATGTCTGTGAGACAGGTATAGCAATTACTATATTTACATTATGGAGAGGAAAACTGAGCTGGACAGAGTAGAACCATCTTGCTGATGATGCCTACTTGAGGTATTGTCTGAGGACACTAATTCCTTCTATAGAAAATGGTACAGAATGGCACTTAGACCCTGATGTAATTATGTACTTTTTTGTGTTGACTACGTTTTTTCTCCCCCTGCATTTTCTCTTCCTGCTGGTGACAAAATTTTGGTATAAAAAAAGGAAAAAGAAAAGAGAAATGAAACACACAGAGCTTATGTGTATCGTTATATCCCCAAATTATTTCAATGATGTTTCACTGTCTGATGTGTAATGACCACAATTTTATACATTTGAATCATTTATCGAATACAATTAGAGTTTTTGTTTTAGTTTTGACAGCAGTTCTTCTGTAAGATTACTTTTTTATCTAGTCCTTTCCTGTAGGTGGGAGATTGTTGACATGCTTTTGGGAGGAAGTCTGAGCAGAGAAATAATTCTTGAACTCTCTAAAAAACATGTATTCATCGTATTTTCATATTAATGTATTTATTTTAAGTTGTTTTTTTGACCTTCTGATTAGTTACGTTGAATGCTCTGACACCTTTCTCTTCTATAAATTCTATTAAAACATATCCAGCATACAGGTTATACATTTGACAGACGTTACTCAAATTAATGGTAAGACTTGTGCTAACAAGATTTAAAAAAAAAAGATGGAAGGTCAACGAATTAGCATTTTATTGCATCATACTTAAATTTTAGCTGAGTACAGTAAAATGAAAAGCCTTTTAATTTTTTCAGTGGCTATTTTTTGATCCTTTTATAATTCTAGTAGTCTTCATTTGCTGTGTCTTATTTTACAGTAGGCTTTAATCAATTTTATGGATGAAGGCTCTCCCAAGCCAAGGATAATGCAGATACACTCAATTGTGTGTACTTTTGACAGTTGCTGTGAGAGAATTAGGCTATTCTGTAAGATGTGTGGGTTGTTTTTTTTTTAATTTTTTTTTTTTTTCTTGTCCACTAGGTACAGTCATATAGTCTTATTTTGTATGTTGGCTATTCTACAGAGGTGATTGGCAAATTCGTAACTGGCCTTGGGCTCTCTTAGGGACCACCATTTTAATCACACAGAGCTAGCTGAGAAGTTTGTAGATGTTATTTTGTAGCTTTGTTCCATGAACTGATTTTAATGGCCATTTTAATATCCAACAGAGTTATGAATTTTATTCCTAGGCATTTCATTTGAAGCTGTTTTGCAGTACTCCCTAGAGGAATGAGATGTCAGGAACAAATTGCCTTGTGCAAAATTGTTTTCTCATGGCTAAATAGTTCCCCCACCGCCCCATTCATTGTCTCTGTGTCTTCATCATGATATATAATAGTAGTTATGTTTCACCAATATATTTTTCCTTACAGCAAACAATACATTGGATCATGTACATAAAAAATCTGGGATGCCTCTGCAGGACTTAGAGGGCCCTGTTTTACAAGTCTGGGATTTGTTGCTCTGTGACACTCTGCTTGTACTACATTATATTAGCCACATTTTTTTTCTGATTATGAGCTTTATAGATTAGAGATTCCTTGAAGAGAGCTGGAAGAGCATTTCAAGCTATTCCAGTGTAGGTGATTGTGGTTTAATGATTTTTCCATGCAGGTTCTACTGCAGTGCTGGATCAAGCATGGATACGTAGTTCATGAGGTTTCTCTTTTTGAAATGTAATAAAGTGTACATGATATCTAGTATTGTCTTGCACATTTTGGGAAAGGAAAGAATATGATGGTATCCTGAAAATTACAGTTGAGAGATCTGTGGAGTCTAGACTTTCTTGTACTGTGAAGGCTCAGAGTTGGCTTGTATTCTCACTGAATTTAGTGTTCAGTTGAGTCGTCTCTCTTTCTTTCTTTCTTTCTTTAGTCCCCGTGTCTTGGCTGTCACTGTAAGTCCTTGTAGGTTGCAGGGCTTTTTCTCTGAAGGTAGTTTTTGAGAGTTATTTCACTGCTGATTCTTTTTCTGAAAGTATCCCTTTCATATTTAACGGTGTAAGACCACTTCTGTGATACAGTTTGTTTTCATATCTAACTTTACATAGCTTGTTTAGTGTCAGGACTGTTACGAAAGCAGCATGTATCAATTTTGCTCTATCTTTCTCATGCAGATGCTATTCTCTCCTGAGAAACTGAGTGACTCCCAGATGGAATATAATTGTGGTAAACTAGTAAACGTATAGGTTCCAGCTGAATAATAAATAAAGGCAATATCAGATCTTGACATGTCTCTGACTTGCTGCTAGATGATCTGGCAGACTGGATTCAGTAAAAATATTTGGCAAGCTAATCTCTGTTAGTATGTTAGGAAGCCTGCAACTGAAACTTACGTATGATTTCATTCCTACATAACTTTTTATTTCTAATTTACCATGTAACCTCTATTATAAGCACTGTATTTATACAAAGAATAAAATTGTGCTTTTATGTCCCTAGTTCCACTCTCATGCATTTCTTTGCACTATTGTTGAGTCTCATTAATTATGTTAGACATTTCAAACACTAAAAATATGAGGTGAAGATCTACCATTTCTGTGATGATTGAAGTTTTTTAGAGTAAAATGCCTACAGAATGTTACTGCAAAGATGGCAGGAGTTACCATTAAAAAAGGAGTTACCAATTTGGAATCTGAAACTGCCCTTTTAGTCTTTTCTTGACACACTGCATCTCAAGCAGCCTCTCACAGTCTAAGTAGTCTTTCCTTGTCTGGAATTCTTATCACAAGCCAGCACAATCTCTGGAAAGTAGTTTGCGAGTCTGTTTCCAGCATAAAAAGTAAATATATTTGCAGTGTCTAAGATAGGCAAAATGGCTGCACTGCGGTTTCAGTAGAAGTACAATCAGCTTTTTGGTTGAGATGCTTGTTATTAGCAAAATAGTTTAGCAATATTACCAAGCCCTGTCATTTTCAGCTGATGGGCTGTCTACTATCTGTAAGATATCTCTGAATAATGGCTTACAGAATTAAATTACTATATATGATACAGCATTTCACAGAGGAATTTCTTAAAGGGCTCAGAATATCACTGAAAAGCTATTAGTTTCCATAAATCTGAAAATTACTGAGCCCTCACATTTTAAATCTTGACTCATCTGTTGAGTCTGAAAATCATAACATTTTAAATGTGATCTAAATTGTATTTTTATATATTTTTGTTTTGAGTTTTTTAGATCTTGGTTTTTCTACACTATCATAAAGACCAGAATTTTTTTTTTTAAAGTGTTTCAACACTTATTTCAGGTCTGAGATTATAAGAAAATAAGTAGTTATCACACGACTCACAGTATGCTTTTAATCTTGTTCTCAAGTCACTTGCAAACAGCCTAGTAAAGTTACTTGTTTTAGGTACTAGTAAGGGCTTTGGCCATACTAGTAAATGAAATGTTTTCATACTATTCTCTGGTCCCAAAACTAACTGACATAACATATGTATGGCTATTCAGGTATCATCTCCTAATATCGACAATGTAGATACAAGCTTCCAGAAAAGAGATTACCATTCTTGGCACCCTAGAAGGTTCCATGTATTAGATAATAAACACTATGTTGCTATTAGTAGGTACTTGCTTAACTTGTTTCTGGGTAAGGCACTGATGGGAAAAGTTGAGAGAACTGTGTATATCTGTACTCTTACAAGACTAGACCACCTGGCAAGTTCCTGTGTCAAACAGTTGATGATCCATCCAAAGGCACTGCTACAAGCTGAGCTATATTAGAGTTTGATTTTTCTGATTTTTTTTTTCAAGTTGATTATTTGCAAAAATCAAGTAATTGTGTGATACACAGGTCAGCTATGTATATCTTTGAGTTTTGTATTGGAGTCCTTAATTTTGAAGTCCTAGCTTTTTCCTCTTATAATGTCAGGTCATACAAGAATGTCGGTTCTTTTATTACTCCTTTTGTTATTATCGGCACAGAGCTGTTTTCCTTAAGTGAGCTATTAAGTGATATCCTGTTTTTTTTCTAGCTTATCTTTGGTGTAGACTAGTCAACACTACCATTCACATGAGAAGCAGTGATTTGTGCAGGTATCACATTGAGGCAATGCTGACAAAGTTTTTAATTGTGTAATTCAAGAGTTCTTAAAACCTTGCCAGTTGTAGCTGTAAGTATGTATTTATATTGTTAGCTTTTTTATCTCTTTCACCTATTATCAAAAAGAGTTTTTACTGCTAACCTTTGAGTCTGAAATTTTTTGCTTTGTGAAATTGGACTTAAATTTTCTTCTGAAGTTCATATACCAAGTTTTACTTACTCCTAAAGCAGAATCTCAACTCTTGCTCATCCTTCAGTTAAACAAGTAGATTTTGTGAGTTGCATGTATTAAACATTTTCATTCCTCTGGAAAGATGTTTTAATTTTTCAAGATGCCACAACTGGAAAACTAAGGTTATACCACACCACTAAAAAGAATCATCACTATCAGTTGAGTTTGAAATGCCTATTTAGATCATTTATATTAAATGCTCTGAGATCACTATAGACTTGCTACAGAATCGTTTCTTTTTGGATCTCATTAGTCAGAATTAATGAGTGATTTTTGCCTTAGTTCAGAAATAGACCTCATATTAAAAAAAATTATCCTTACAAACTCTGGGATCAATACCATTTTTACTCTTGATCTGAGACACACATGTACTTACTAAGTTGTCCCCTAAATCAACCTACCACTTGCAGGAAGCAAAAGACTTTGCTGTAAATAGAGTGCATAGTGCCTTTGCTTGAAATAGACGTCCCATTAAAACCGTCTCCGAGAACGGTATGCAAACTTTGCTATTTAAAGAACTATTTATTGCTATTCATTATATCCTGAATAGCTTAGAATGTTCTTGCTGGGAGATCTCTATCATTTTAAAAATCTTATTAATGTTTAGGAGATACAGAGATAAACTTTTACCAAGAATGTACCTTACTACATGCCAGAGTAGTCCTTCTAAGTTCCATTTATGGAACTTTCAGTCCATATTTAAAAAAAAAAAAGCGCTTTTAATATTACTCACTAATGATTACTTGCATCAAAAATTTTAGAAGGTATGGTTCAACTCTGAGTATGGAAATGAAGATGTCTCCTGAGATAATCTGTTCCTACATAACTTCTAGTTTTATTTCTAGAAAGATGTACTTTAATTATCTAGTCTCTTAGTTTTCTCTTATTTCTTGTTTTAGCAGACCTGACTTCTGAGTTCCATGAAATTTGTGTCCTTGGCCTGGTAGAAAAAAAGAATGTAAAATAGGATATAACTTCTATTTTCATTTTTGAAGTTAATTTGCAACTTGTCTGCTAGCACATATAAGTATTAAATCTGAAAATACAGAATAGAATTGAGCCAGCTAGGGTTTGTTTCACAGACTTCAGGTAGGGTTTCTCTATACGGATGCTTTATGCCATGTGGTTCAGACCCAGTACGTTCAGTTTAGTTGTATCATCTATTTAATTCTTACATTAGAGTTATTATTTTTAAATCTACCCTTGAATATTGGTAGTCCTTAAACTGGACATTGTAATCACAGGGGACTGGGGAGAGACATGGAAAGAGGATATAACCGTGAACTGGTGCAGCCAATGAAAGAGAGAGCATGTCTGATACATACTGCATCTTAATCTCATAAAAAGATTTCCACTAGAAACCTCGACATTGTTGTTTATTGAAATTAAGGCTTGTCAGCTAAAGATTGAAATTATTTGTTATTTTGGAAAGGTTTTGTCAAAGCCATTATAACCAATAATGTAGTATTTTGCATCTAGATGCAAGCTCATTCTGGAATTCTAAACAAACAGCGTTTCTGGTTGCTGTCATTTTGTAAGTTTATAGGATGCTATTAAGACCAGCAACTTACAGCAGAGCTGGAAGCCCCTAAGCAGTACAGGTATCCTATGACCTTCACCCTCTGTGAAAGGGGATTTAGTAAAAGTCTGTTTCGCCAGGTGTGTATATGCATTGAGTCTATATGTAGCATTAGGCTTTTCCTGGGAGGAAAAAGAAAAAAAGGTATTCTGGGCATATGTGTACCACTTTATTATTACATAAAGCCAGAGCAGACCAGAAGGTTGACTTCTGTTTCTCACCCTAGGTCTAATTCTTGCAGGGGCCTCTTATTTGAGGTCTACATGGTTCTGATATGCCTGCATAGTTCAGCTGAATTTATTAAGATAAAGACGGAGAACTTTGTACACAGTGTGGTCAGTGCAGTCTGTTTTTACAGTTAGTAAATTGTATAGTCAACATATTGTCTTTCCTCCAGGCAAACACTTGGCATTTGTAATAATTCTTAATTTGTGTACTGTTACCAACTGAATTATTTGTATATATCACCCAAACTCAGCTGCATGCTGTAAAAAGGAAATTAATTTTAAAAACAGCGCATGGACAGGGTATTTTGATACAGCTATGTACCACAAGAAAATATACACCCCAAATCTGCATGGGTAAAAAGGACTGACTATGAAGCTAGGAAAAAACCCCCGAAAGAATAATATACTGACCAGGCCTTTCTGAGGAGGGTGGCTGGTATCTGTAATTGCATGGAGGACAGAGACCTCCTGAATAAGTGCATGTTTAAGTGCAGAATCTTCCTGCAAAGATTATCTTTTTATTAAAGTACCTTTTTTATCCTTTTATCTTTTAAAAAACTTGATTGTAAGAGGGTCTGGTAGTGTACTACCAGCTCTAGTTGAAATGTATAAATATTAAGAATATGCCAGGTATTGGCAAACTGAACCTTCATTGAGTTTTTTTCCTTGAGAAGAAATTCCTTTATGCACAAGTCTCAAAAATAGCCAAAAGTCCTAACTTATGTGACAACTTTTCTCTTCACAACATTACTATTGGAATGCCAAATGTTCCACATCACCTTTTTGTCCATCTAAATACCTTCTTCCCTCATATATGCAAGGGGAGTAAGCAAGGGGGTTGCCTTGTCTTACATGCCTCGAAAGCCAGAGCCAATGAGAAAGTTCTGAGTTCTAGAAGGGCCTAGAGAACCAAAGGTTTGGATTGAGGACAAGTGATGGAGCTAAGCAGACCTGTAACACTTGCTGGTACTCAAGGTAGTTATCAAACCTGATGTTTACTGTTGTCTAGGAGATTATGGAGCCTGGCTTGTTGGGAGAGAGAGGACTTCACTTTCAGCTTTTATATTTGGAAAATTTTAGAGGTGAATTTTTAATCAGAGAGATTACAAGTAGTTAGAAGCTTATTCACTCTGCAGAAAAATGCAGCAGTTTGCAGAGAAAAGGCTATAACTTGGTCTCTGGAAGAATGTGGGCAGGAGAGATACAAAAGCCAAAATGGCATATTTCTTGAAGAAAATGCTGTGTTATATTTAAAGTAAACAATATATGTTTAGCTTATTGTTTTAACCTTCTCCTCTTGTTCGCTGTGTTCTTATGAATAAATGAAAAATATTGCCCAAGCTGTTTTATGTCACTCTATTTATGAGCTGGCCATAGATCCTGGAAGATAAGCGTGTAGCCAGGCTGATTCCAGCTGGACCTACTGATGTAGGAATGTCTGATAAACAAGTGGGTGACATAAACAGGTGTTCCAGTCTCAGAACAGGGTGAATCATAAGATTCTCCTCCAAGAGATGTGTCTCACTCAAAACGTGAAATTGAGAGAGAGGTCAAGGGTACAGCTCGCCCCTGCAAGCATAACACAGGCTCTCTAGCTCAGTTGGAGAGAAGTTTTCCTACAGGCACCTCCTTTGAATGTTCTGAGTAGGTTACAAACCTAAATGTGCTTTTTGAAAATCACACTTTCACTGCTATGTCAACTATTTGTAATAACTGACTCCTACTATTAAAAAAAATTAATCTGAGAAAAACAGTTCATGTAGAAATCCTATTTTTATCATGTATAAAGCTAACAGATATTTACTGATGATTCTTACACTATTATGGAATTCTACACATTTTTTTCATGAAGCAGTTAAATGCATTGGCATGACTTTAAAAAAGAACATTGTGGCCTTTTAATTCACTTTCTATTAATCTGTTACAGTATAATAAAATTTGAATGTTATTGGAGACAGAAATTTCAAAAGTTAAAAGCTTCCAAGATGGATAGTTTTGTAAATTGATTTTAAGTATTTTGAATTTATAACTATCATTATAGTTGCTAAATAACATTGACTCTGGAATGACTGACTTCCTTTTGCAGTAATTAAAAAATATTATGACATCTATAGTTTTACAGTGAGCATAAAAATCAGTGAGGTAAGTTCAATGAGGTAAGGTTAGTGTTGGAAGTTTTATTAACAAAAACTTTAAGTATTAGCACATGAGTTACAATTCCCATGTGTTTTCCAAAATTTGCTGGAACGAACTGAATATTAAATTCTGAACTTTGGACTAGTTGCTTTAAACTACCTAATTTTAGTGGTAGGAGTAGGCAAAGATATAAATTTGAATAAAACAGCTGTTAGGCAGTTGGCTGCATTGATAAGTTACACATGATCAGAATTCCTTGTGGCATATAATGTTCCACAAGGATGAGTTTCAAACTGCCTGAGGGGAACCATTTAGATCTTGGCTACAGTCTCTGGTTCAGCTAAAACCTTTTCTAGTGTAGTTTGACCAGGCAATATTACCAATTTTCTCTGTTAAAGAGCAGCATAATCTGGAATAGTGGAAAAAAAGAATGAAAGAAAAATCAAGATTGATTAGTAGAGATGGTGGCTGGCTAAGCTGTCGGGGAGGGAGGCTGGGAGCTTTATGAAACCTGTAGGTGCCATCTTTCAAGGAGTAAGTAAGGGAGAGTAAGTGCATTTGATGCGTTACACCATCAGGTGGTTCTCCCATCCTTGTTCAGAAGGATTGAAAGAGTTTGTGACAGTGATTCTATGAGGGAAATGGTATGAGATAGTACGAGTTTGTTTTCCTCATGTGAACAGCCAACACTATCCTGTGTTTATAAACTATCTGATGTTGCTCGCTGTCTGTTCCCCTCAGCTACGATGTACTCAGCTGCTTTAAACCCCTCTCCTTTTTGCAGTTCTTAAATACTGAAGTAGTGGAAAAAAGACAGTAAAATAGGTTATCCTTTAAAGAATATAAAGCCTGTTAACTATCAGCTCTATAATAACATAATATGCTGAATTAAAATGTAAACTAGAGCAACCATAATACCCAGAGTAATAGGGGTGGGAATGTTGTTGAAATAATGCTTGGAAGTGGAATTTTCCTCTACGAAGGGAAAAAGCTAGCTAACTCACTAAAGTTTCAATTTGGAATAAGAATGTAAAGCATATTAATTATACAAAATTCAAGTGTCTTCAGCTTCAAAGTGTGGCCATGTTCTGCCTTTTCTGCCTTGAATTTTACATAGATCAGATGTTTTTGAAAGAAATGAATGTATTATACTAAGGATTACCAGGTACAGCCATTGCTTTGAAAAAAAAAATCACGTTTATCACATCAGACTGAAAAATGAGGGACAAATATGATGAGAGGATAGTTTTCATTTTATTGTTGTATTTTAGAATAGGTGTTTTTTACTAGCTCTGAAGCAGAGAGTACAGTTGGGACATTTTAAAGACACATGATATCCTTTCTATACTTGTAACTCAGTTCTCATATTTGCAGAAAGGCCCATGTGAGGATATGCTCTCTGTACTCACAACTCAGTACTTCTGTATAGAAAATTTAAGTGGCAGCTCTTTTTTTTATGGTTTAAACTGGTTTTCATAATCAAAACTTAGTACATTACATTTCCCCAGATACATACGGATGTATAAATACAGGCATTAAGATCTTTAATAGAAGTTTGTTTTTTGATTAACTGAAGTGGTTCCTCAAAAGATGGCTGCATAATAAACTAAGAGAGCAAATAGTAGCACAGAAAAGTGTCAACAGCCCTGTGGAGCCCGTAGTGGTCATCAGGGGGAGAATGATAGTACAAAAGGGGAGAAGATTGGCTCTTGGACACAGTGGCAAATATTGACTGCAGTGTGTGCTGGAACACAGGTTGGGTTAGGAGGGAGATTGACAATGGGTTACAGTTCGCCTTCTCTATTACTCCAGGTGCGGTACTACAGTACACTTAGTGCTTGACTAGTAACTTCAGAATTGGTTTAAAAAAATACAGCCAAACCTTTGCTTTAAATGTATTTGTTTATGATGGTAAAATAAATAATTGTTAACAGTGAAACACAATAGTGCTTCTTCATGTTTTATTTCCTCATGGAGCTCAATAACACTAAAAACACCTTCATAAATGATATATGTAATATGGCATGTAAGTTAAACAGTTAACACTAAGGAACTTCAAAAAATAGATGTCACTACTGAAGCTGGTCATGAGTGGCGGGTGATGATGTGAAGATTAATAAAGTTCGACTTGAATGTGGCAATTTTTGCCACTTAAATGAACTTTTCTTTTCTTTCTACAGTATAACCCAATTCTGAAGTTTTTGCAGTGTGTTGTATATTTCCAGAGCAAGTGACAGAGTTTATTTATTAAATACTTGAAATAAGTAGTTGCTGAGGAAAAAGAAGTTAGACAAAATTAAAAGCAATTTACTTGGACAGAGGTCTTTGAAACGCTTTATGTGTTAGCTATCAGATCTGGTTTTGCTTTATTTTTCTGGAAAATAATGGTGTTCTTCAGATTGCCAAGTTTTACTAGTAAATGTACTGCCAAAGCTTGGGAAAAATAAGTCAAGGACTCTTAAAATTACATAGTGTTGAGTGAAAAGCCAAAGAGAGGGTTTTTGTGTACCAGAAATCCTTATCCTTTCAAATATAAAAATATATATCTGATGCTGTAAAATGACCCATATTTAATTTCCTTTCAGATTTTATTTAAAATGCCATAGATGTAAAAGCAGGAGTAACAAAATGGCAGAACGTTTCTCATAGCGTACTGGCATGCTCCATTTAGAATACTTCATTATTTTATTATTTTTGGGAGATGTGATTTCACAGTACCATTTTCAGGGAAAAGATAATTTCTAATATTGGTAAATTCATCCTGACTATAAATGAAGTAGTATATTTTGCTTCTTGTCTTCCACAAGATGAGGAACTGATTTAACAGCTTGTTGGTTTTACACCATCTGGAAGTTCATATTTGACTTATGAAATGATGTCATACCTGCTTAGCACCAAACAGATACCATATAGTAAAAGGTCGCATGCAGTTCAGGCTGAGGTAGTTTTATTTTGCATTTTGAGAAATGTAAAAGTCTTGATTCATGATTACTGGAGGCAGAAAGAAGAATTTAAGGAAGGAGAAAATGACTGACATAACCGATGTTCTTGTAAACCTCCACATTGCATTCCCGTGAATAAAAAATAAATCTGTACACCTAAGACCACACACAGTATGAGTTGCCTATTCACTCTCCCAGACTGGCACGGGCTCAGAGTTCGGCCTCTCTGAAAACTTGTGTAGAGCACTGATTTCAGAATGGCTCCTTGCTGTGTATGTTAGTTTGGGGGATGATATACCTATTCTGTCAAAATGCTTGGTCTTCATTGTGTAGGTGGATTATAGCTTCTGGGAAGGAAGACTAGAGATAATTCTGTTTCCTGTAAAGGAAACTTGCAAAGAGAAAAGGATGACACAGATAAAAAACCACACTGTGTTATAATTATTATCCTTTTCTGGTCTTAAAGGTTTTAGTTTGAGCTCTCACGCGGACATGGCTTTAATTATAATATATAATAGTTAAAATATTTCTGCACAGAGGGGAAAAAAAGAGGGAGCATCAAATAAAGTATTGTCTTATAAAATAATAGGAAAGTGTGTCGTTTGCAAAAGATTAGTTTGAATCTCTGTGATCCAGATTGAAACATGGGAAATGCTATGTCAGTAACCCAGGTCACTAGCTTCTTCTCATCGTATTTAAGAAAGATTTCTGTTTCACCAGGAAGGTGAAATTCCTTTAAGAAGAAATTTCCTTGTAATTCTGTGGAACTCAAATTCTAGCTAGAACAGGAGGGCATTTGCTGACCTGTGGTTCCCATTTTCTTGGGAAGGGCTCGGAAATAAGACAATGTAACCTCCTAAGTATGACATTGGATTTGTTGTGGCTTGGAGGTTATATCATGGACTGTTATGGAAGTGTCAGAGTCTCTGACAGAGAAGGTGTGGTGTTAGCCCGTCTTTTATCTCTCTGTGTTAGCAATGTGGCTCTGCAGCAGCCAGAACCACTTACCTGCCAGAGAGGGAGGAGTGGAGGTAGGAGGCACTGGGACTGGACGGCAGGATCTGCCACTTAAGGCTGTGGTTAGACGTGCCATACTCTTTCCTTCCCAATGCTTGCACTGTCCTTGTGTGAAGTAGGGTTGCTGGGATCGAGATTCTTTGGCTGTTTTAGATCTTTTAGAACATTTTTCTCAGTGCAATTGAAGCTGCACTTCAGTCATGCTTTAAAGCTTTTATTTGAAGCTACCAAGGCTAGAAATGAATTCTTAAATGAAAACCAAGATAGTCTTACGTTAAGAGCAATCTCTTGTGGGAACTAGGGTTCTAGGCAGAAGTTATACCACTTACATCTAAATATATTCAGACCTTAAGTCCATGTGCAACTTCTTATGGAAGAATGCAGTTCACCTCAAACACACGAGTGTTCATTAATAAATGTTAAAAAGTTACCACGGAGCTGAAAGAATTGATCTAAGGTGTCAGCTGTTTACATGAAGGCACGTGGAGTAATCTATTTATGACATTAACAAGAAAACAATCTGTTTCTGTATTTAGAGTCAGTCCAGACAACTCTGAAATACTAGGTGCCTGGTGCTCTGTGGCTCAGTCGAGGTCATAACCCTTGTGCTAACTTAAAGGTTTTCATGTGGCCTGAACGCTAACCAGTGAAAGGAAAGATGGAGATTGTGGCTTTGCTGCAGAGTTCCATGTGTGCTTCTTTTTGGTGTGAAAGAAAACCACCATGCACCTTCTCTCGTCCCTCCAGGTTGAATTTCTGTCTTTGTTTAGGGAATAGAAATAACATATAGTCGTGTTATGAGCTGGCAAGTGGAGAAAGAAATGCAGAAAAGTTCAGTCATGTGGTGCTCTTTAATTAACAGCTGTGTGAGGGTAGGATTGGGGTCTGAGAAACTGGAGTGGACAGGGCTCTGCTCCCCTTTCCCACACAGGTTGTCACTCACAGACTTGGACTTCAGCACCATCTACTCAACCTCTCAACCCTCCTTCTTGTGCTCCCAAGTTTTAATGCCTAAAATTCCCATTCCCGAGTTGAATCTAGTGAGCCATGATGACAGGGTGTGTGGGAAGAAATTTGTGAAGAAGAATGAGAATTGTCTGTTCGGCCCTTAGGGTGGGGACTGGATGGGTAGAGAAGAAAAAACTATTGACTCAGAAACTGCCTGATTCAGCCAAGCAGAACAGAACTGTATCAGCACGTGTAAGCTACTGTGTTATCCCAGTCACTATGGAATGGTATCAGTGCTTTATTTATCAGTGGGTATAATCACCTTCAACTCCCTTTGACTTCAAGCATTAAGCTTCTGCCTACTGGCAGTTGGAAAATGAGACTTGCAGCGCCTGACTGAAGAGAACCCCTTTTGGAGCTCCTGCTGTAATGTTATGACGAGCTTCTCAGCTGCAGCTTAAAGGCCCAACAGAGATTTTTGTGATTTGACTTAAGGGATTGCTTTCAGACATGAAGCAAATAAGTGATTAAGTATAAAGAAGATGTGGTAATGAGTTTCAGATGAGGTCTTTTATGTTTATTAAAGAGGTCTGAAAGTTTGCTGCTACTACTATTTCTTGTTTTCTAACTTAAAAAGTTATCTTTGAATCTCATACTGCACACTGCTTGCAAACTGCAAGATCCTATTACTGTAATATTGTAAAAAGAAGTCTTAAAAATAAAATAAATCCACTAGAATATAAATCTTTTTTTCCAGTGTATAGAAAAGCAATGAGCCATTTTAAGAGCAGGAAGAACATGCATTTCGAGATCCAATAGATCATCTAAATTGGTCCCAAACCAAGTTTTAAAATGGCATTGCAAAGACTTTTGCTTTGAATGAATTTAGCATTACAAAACTCGGAGTATAAATAAAAATAAATTAGATTTGCTGATTGTTTTGTACTTTACTAATATTCTGATTGACTAGAGAAAAAAGTGCTTAATATATATGAACCTTTCTGACTATTCCAACTGCAGAACTTAAAAATGCTAAACTAACATTTATGCCCTTTCAGTTACTTCCATCTAGCTTTTTATTATGAATAAACTTTATGAATTTCTAGGTAATGTAAACTTTAAATCCTTGTTCTTTATTTTCTGACATTTGCATGTTTGAAGTTTGGATTAGTGAATCTAAAATTTCTCCCTTGCCTGACTTCCTGCAGGTCCCTTGTAGATGGAGGGTTTTCTAGATTGCCACATCATATATTTTCGGTCCAAACCTTGTCTTCTCAATGGCATACCTTGCAGCCAAAACAGGCCTGTGGGGGTCCACTTAATGTGAACACCTCATGGTTTCAGAGCTGCAGAAGAAAACAGTATCAGAAAAATGGCCTCTATTCAAGGAAACCTGTCTTTGTAATAACAAATGATTGCACTTTCTTTATCTTAGTTCTCTACTTTGCATGAAATTGTAATGTCAAATTATAATTTCATACCTTCAAACCTTGCAAAGGTTCTCTCTGCCCATGCTGCCACCTTTGTGTGCCTTCTGTGCTACATAGAGTCTTTCTCTGGGTGGAGTGGAAGGGCAAATGTAGAAGTAGGTCTATAGCAGTATTTTTAGTATCTCCTCTCCTGGACTCCAAGTTTTGATTTGTTAACTAGCCTTCTGGAAAACTGAAATATTTCACTAAGAATAAACTCCTCGATTTTTGTACCCTAGGCTTGAATTTGGGAGTTTGAGACTGCACAAGGAATGCAGAATTGAATCCATAATGCTTAACGCTAACAGTGGATTGGTTTTGTTGATCTCTTATGATGTTTAAAAGTGCTGACAAAATTTCATGGGTATACTATATTTTCTTGTATTATTTTATCTACAAATTAGCCTTCAATAATGTGAGGCTCACATTACGGCCTGGCTGAACAGGGAGCTCTGGCAT
>NW_009185883.1:0-36890 GCF_000690835.1 Fulmarus glacialis
CTAACTACAGAGAGACGTCTCCTGCCCCAGAAAACTAAAAGGCAGCAGAAAGAAGGACTTACAGTTTGGTCGTGGGGTGCACAGCTTGGGAGAGGAGAGAGGAGGAAGGACGGTGAGGGGGAGGCCAGCTGGGCGGTGGGATGCTTGCTCTGCTTCACACCGGCACTGGTCTCCCTGGAAATGCTGCGTCAGCGAAGGACTGTGCCCTTAGCACGCAGCCTCGCCGCAGGCATCTGTCCCCAACGTGCCCCATGGAGGACAGATTTCTGCTGGTCTCAGCCAGCCAAACGCACCGTACCGAGGATCTGGCCCTTAAGCAATACAAAGGTGTAGAGAGTTCCGCTGTCTGACCTGCATGTTGATTTATTCCTATTACTTTCATTCATTTCCCCTCCCAACTGTGATGTTCAAATGGTGTTTCTTCTCTCGGTGAAAGGAAGTGAGAACAAGATTGTGAATGGCGAGAGATGTGGGACGGGAGGTGCACCAGATACGTGGAGCTACAGAGGCAGGGAGAGGAGTGTGCTTGTATTCCAAACTCGGATAGTCACTCGGTGATTTCACTGTCAAGCCAGGGATATCATGTCCTCCCCCAAGATGGGGATACAACACTGTCCTTATGTTGACAGTCATTCCTCAGCCTCTGGAGTGATCCATATTTTGCCTCTTGATCAGGTTTTAAAATTAATTTTTGTTTTACAATGTACCTCAGAAGCAACCCCCTGTCCTTCCCCAGCAGTCTTTTCACCGAAGGGCATCTGCGAACAGCAACCCACAGTGACGGAGCACCTCTGCAGTGCCCTGCGGGATGGCATAGCGGGCACGCTGAGCCCAGGAGCTCTCTGTGCCTTGAGGGGGCTGTGTAGGATAAAGCGCCATTACGGGATATCTCCTGCAAGTGACAGCAGCTTAATTACAAGCTGGATGAGGCTGGAATGGTTTATGCCTCTGACAACAGCCTGGGACGCCATATTATCAGCCTTCTCCAGATCTTGCATGCTGTTTTATAAAGGGCAAAGAACCTGTGATCAATGCTGCTGTTCCTTCTGTGCAGGCAGTCCTGTGCCAGTCTTGCTCTGCTTATAGGGCACCTGGGGAGAGGACACACAAGGACATCTCCCTCCTCCCCTGCCCTGTGCAAGAGGTGTCCACTGGAGATCTGCCTGCCAGAGAAGGGGAGGAGGCAATGCACGATCTCCTCCTGACTCCTGGTGAACTTGGGGCTGGGCTTGCGCTTCAGAAATTGTGGGACTGACTCAGGGAGTGCATTTGCACTTTATAATTGAGCACAAATTCCAGTGCAGCGATCGTGTGTCTGCTCCTTTCCTGGGCAGACATACCTGCTTCTCTCTTGTAAATGCTGTATAAATCCCATAGGAAGCTGTGCTTATGCATTGGCTTCAAGATGATTCCTTGTGGCAGAGAATTTGCCTTGGAGTCAAGGCTGTGGGGCTGGGTACCCCTCTTTGATGTTCCTCGATTTTTAGATACCAGCTATAGTGAATAGCTTTGAAATCTTTACCAAGACAAAACTCCCCTTTGCCTTGAAGAGGACATCCAGCCTTGGGCATGAATTCACAATCGCTTGCAGCAAAAAGAGCTTGTTCTTGTTAGTGTCAGGTTGGTCTGGTTGGTTGGTTTTCAGATTGAGCCAAATGGTTATTAAAATGGATGGTGCTCCTGTTCTGGCAAGCTGTCACTTCACAGCGTGCCCGGTTCTGTCAGAGGCGTGCTTTCCCAGCCCGCCTCCCCGGCTCCAGGGGCAGAAGATAAGCCAGCAAAAAACGTTCTTTCTAGCCAAGTGTTTGTCTGAAGTGTCCCAGCTACTCTGGAATGATTAGCATCTTTTCTCTCTATGCCTTTTCTGCGTTCACATGTTCCCATCGCATCTGAAATGGAATGATAAAATATTTTCGAAGTAAAGAAAGCCACATATGGCATCAGATTCTTGCACTGTGAGTGCCACCCTTTACTGTCTGCGTGCATGTGATAAGTGGGGGTGTCACTTCTGGCTCAAATAACAAGGCAGGACATCAGGCACACTTAACATCTCAAAAATGGAAAAAGACCAACCATGCACACCCCAAATACTCTATTTCCGTTTATAAAACCAAATGTCACTGTGTTAGCACCACCAGTATGTGACTCCACGGGTACTGACATAGTGTCTGAGCGTACCCCAGTCCATTTTACTGACAGCCTGCCAGGGAGTAGCAAAAACCGCATGAAGGAACATGAGCAAGTGGCTGGGGTGAGTCAGGGCTGTGGCATTAGGCCGCCTCCTAGCAGGGGAGGAGCAGGGGACAAGCAAGGAGGATTTAGCCTAGCCTTGCATGCAGTGCGGATGTCTTTTTTTCCCAAATTGGCTATTTCCCTCAGTTGCAGGTAGGGCAGCAGGCTAAATGGGTTAGTGGCCTCATTTTATTATGATAACCCCAGTGTTTCTGGGGTGGTTAGGTACTGCCTGCAGCTGGTAAGGAAGCGAGGGTCAGAAATAGCAGGAGTCACCAGGCTGCTGGCTCCTCTACCCACCCTCGTTGCCAACAGGATTTTGGTTTGGGAGAGACTGTATCTTCCTCCTTCCACTATGGGGGAACATTTGCCTTAGTGGCAGCACACTGGCACCATTGAATCATTCGGGATGGGAAATCAGGCTTTCAGTTAAAGTTCAGCTGGTTTATTTGGAAGTCTCCCGTAATGACAAGTGGGGGGATACAGGATTTTCTAAGCTGTGCAGCTCTTGCAGATGCCGCGAACAAGCAGTGACCCAGACAAACCTTGTCCCCACTGCACAGTCTGCTGAGCAGAGGCGAGTGTGTGAGAGCGGTGTCATCCCTGGGCGATGGACTCCTTTGCCATGGGGTAGGAAAGAGCTGGTTCTTGCAGGTGGCTGCAAAGGTCCCTTCTGTACCTATTTGCCCTGTAGCCCTCAGCACTTCCTACAGAGCACTATTGTACCTGTTCAGCCGGGTTGCAGAACATGGGTACCCAGGGCAGAGGCCTTGGCGGATATCTTCTTGCTAGAAGATAGAGTTGACCAAACCAAAAGGCTACCGGGGACCATGCATCTTCTGAATTAATCACCTGAAAGAGCATATTTCTGTCAACAACAAATAAAACTAGCACCACCAACAAAATACCCTTTTTCTTTCTAGGTAAAAGACGTTGTATGTCACTCTTGCGAAAATATTCTGTGGCCTTTGCTTTCACAGATCGAGAGGTGCATTATGCCCTTAGCCATCAAAGAGATTATCTTCTCAATGTTTGTGAACTTATTTGAGTTCATAAGTGTGGTCCAGTCAAGAAAATATCCCTGTAAAATTGGAGTATGGCCATGACAAGATGCATCTCTTCCCATGGCATCCACCTGAATGCTGGTCCGTTTACAAGTCAAAAAAAAAAAAAAAAGATTTCTGTAAGTGCTATTGCTACAACTTCACCCTGGAAATGATGTGAATATTGAGTTTGTTCTGCATTTTGCATCCCCTCTGGACGACCGATCCTGCAGGCAGGAATGACCAGTGGATTGCAGCGGGACTGTGGGAGGCAGAGCCTGCTCCCCTCCTCCGGCTGCATGGCTCTGGAGGTTTCCTGTTTGCATACCTAATGTCACACTTCTGCAGGGGTAGTCTGAAGAAGAACATATCACTTCTTAAAGTCGCTGTTCTGATCTTAGCCACAGTGTAAGGGTTTGGTGTAAAGTATATCACACTTTCCCCTGAAATCATGCTAAATGGAGAGTCTTCTGTGAATTCAGCTAAATGCAGGGTTAGGTTCTGCGTCTGTGTTTTGGGACTCTGCCCAGGCTTATCCACAAAGTCTTATCTAGATTTCTCTCTTTTTCTCTTTTCTCCCCTTTTAATTTTTGCCTAGTACAGGTTTTGGTTGGCTGTCCAAGATCTCAAGAAACAACCTCTACAGGACGTAACCACGAGAGTGGAAGAAATCTGGCAAGAGTTTCTAGCTCCTGGGGCCCAAAGTGCTATCAACCTGGATTCCCACAGCTATGAGAAAACAAGCCAAAATGTCAAAGACCCAGGGAGATACACATATGAAGATGCACAGGTTTGTTTTTTATTTTATGGAACTACTGCTAATAAAACTCTCAGTTTTACTGTGATATTCCACTATCACATTGTCACTGCTCACTTGTAAGAAAAAGGAGACGCACAGTTTGAAGTGACTTTGAGGATATGTATTCAAACTGGGTAAATGATGTTTTCTTTGAATCTATCAATTATAACAGGCTAATGCTCCTCTGGGAACAAATGTTCCAAAATTTACAAGTCTGCAAGGCGCAGCGAGCTGGAGCCACGTCTCAGAGAAAGCAAAGATGAAAGAGTGCTATAAAGTTCAGTTTGGCTCTCTGTACTCCCTGTCACCAAAGTCTGTCGTATTTACAGAATGGCTGATACCATATCAAAATCCTGATTAGTACACTTTTTTTATCATTTATTTATTTATAGCTAATTATGTCCCTCTCCCGCCAAACCCCAAATGCAGTAGCTCCGTCTAACACAGCTAGAAACTTGTCCACCAGACAATACTTTAGAATAATGATAGGACAGCAGGCAGTGCAGTGAGCTTAATCCTTCCCTCCTAAGGGCCCCAGATTTATCAGGGAAATTTTACAGATAAACTGTACACAGAAAATGCCTTTAGGAAAACAGATAATTTGAGAAAAACCGCTACAAGCAAGGATGAAGCTGCATAACCTTCTGAGGAAGTGAAAATATCATTTTATAAAGGCTAAAAAAGAAAAAGGAAGAAGGGATCATTTGGCAAATATTACCAGGGACACAATTAAAAAACGTCCTTCGCATAATCGTTGTTATCAAAAGCATGTAGTAAAACCAACAGCAAGTGAAAAGAATCCCTGTTCTTATATTTTCTTTAAATTGGCATTCAAAGGCAGTTCTTCAAAATATTTCTGCTAACAAAGTATTTCTGTCTCAGGGGAGATGTTGTGGACCGCTTATACAAGGTTAGTCAATGAATTTTTCAAACTAGCATCAAACACTGTATTTTCCTGAATGCAATCTTGCTCCTTGGGGCCAGCATAGAAGGAATGTACACAACGTTTCAAGGCAATCCCCTGTGAATATCAGGCAACTTAAATGTTCTTTTTAAAGCTGAGAAACACAGGAGTATGAAGACATTCTGGCTCAGGTGTATTTTTTGCTTTGCAGTTATAGTGAACAAGAACTTCTGCAAATTTGCATCACCTGGAAAAAATGATGATGGCAAAATGCAGGCTAAAGCAGACAGGTGAATAATGGGGGAATTGATTAAATTGATAAGTAGAAGTACTGAGAATAAGATGGATGTTTAGACAATGAGTATTTAATCAGAAGAAGATATGGACAATTTAGGCTTGAACTGATCAGTTCACAATGTAATTGCCATTCAAAGGGGAGCTGATGAAATCAAGCTGGAGCTCTTGCAGTTAGACTGCAGTTTTAGTTCCTTGGGTAAATTTTATTTCAGAAGATCTTTATGCTGACGGATGTCCTCAATTCATCTGTTTTGGTTCACGGACACAGAAGTATGAGGCAAAGGTCTCATACTTCAGGCCAGCTGTGGTCCTCTTGGAGACTGAATCTGTGCTAAGAGAGGATAGGGCAATGTGGAAGGTGAACCCAGTTACCTTCTTGTGCAGTGGACTTCTGGTAGCTCTCCAAAGGCCATGCAAGCTGTTTCTGACTGCTTGACTAGATAGCTAAGGAGGCTGTCTAACAAAAGCAGGGAGAAACAGGACACTGCTGAAGGGCGTAGTGCCCTGGTGGAGCTGGAGCAATGTTGGCTTTTACTGGCTCATCCTGGAGAGGGGACATTTTTGTTTGCACATCCACTTCACGGGAGCCAATGTAGGTCCCCCCACTGTGCTCTGAATCTCCCAGGTACTGCCTTGGTGTCTCCCCCAGGTCAGCCCCGGCATCTTGGTGGCTCTGCTGTCCCCAAATCTGCAGCAGGTCGTAGCCCAGCTGCCTTATCTCAGCACCCTGGTACCGGGAGCCCATGAGAGCTCCCACACATCCTGCATTCCTAGGGACTCAACCAGACACAACCAGTCAAAACACCCCACTGTGGGAGGGAAAATAGGAGTGTTGTCCTGTCCTGTGTAGCTTTAGCACAAAGAGGAAAACAACTGAAATGTCCTTGTGAATAAAGAAAAAGAAAAAATTTAGTTTTCTGAACAGCACATTCTTTGAATGCCTGCAGCTCTGAGACACAGACTAAGAGGAAAGAAAAGGGCTGGCTGAACTGAGAAAATTAAATTGCTGCTCCTGCAGTGGAAAAATAGGAGAAGGTGATGTGGCACTCTAGCCCTTACGCTGACCTGGGAGACCCGCAAAATGGCAATTCTGTATGAAAAGCAATGGGAATGAACACGTTCTTGGGAAAGGGAAGGTGTGGCAGAGCACAGTATAGTTGAGGCTACTGAATGCCTTATAACCATGAATTGAAAGTAAAGCATCGTCTGTTGTCAAGTGCTTAACAGTCTACATGGATGTGCTTCATTGCACAACCTTGGCTCCCAGCCCCAAAGAGCTCTCCCATATGCTGCACAACTATCGGGTAAGACAACTGGCCTAGAAGAAAACAGGGAGAAAAGGGGGCTCCCAACAAGCATGTCTCTCACTTAAGACCTCTTCGTCCCAAGGCCACTCACGCTCTGAAGGCAAATGGTTCCTCTATTTAAGAAAAGTGACACTGAAAATCTCAGCTCCAAATGTCCTCAAAGGGCTCCTAATCCAAAACTGAATTTGGTGTGCATTTATTATTTCGGACAGAGCTCTCTCTAACATGGGTTTCCTGTATTACAGACGCGAGTGTTTTGCCATCTCCCCATCTCAGCTTAAGATATTTGCCCTGTTGTGTGTCCCTTTGCTGCTGCGGCGCTCTGCAGTCCTGCACCGCTCTGCTTGCACAGAGCCGCCTTCTCTTGCTGCATCTCCCGCGTGTGCCCTCGCCCGCCCTGTGCCCCTTTCAGGCTGTGCTGGCTCGCCTCGGCTCTGAGCAGAGCGTGCTGTGCTGGCTCAGCCTGTGCTCGCCTTCCCCAGCCATCCAGTTTGCTGGCGTCCCCCTTCCCTGAGCAGCACAGCCCCTGTTCCTAGCTCCGTCCTGATTGTCAGCTCTACCAGCTATCTTGATTTGCAGCACCTTTTGTCATTTTAGTGCTGGGCCCCTCCAGAGGCGAGCCTACCAATTTAGCTGATTATTTTCTGTTCTTAAACAACTGTCCACTGAGTAAAATATTATGATTATCAAACCATTTTCACTGGGGAGTAAAGCAGCTTTTAATACAAGGGGCACCATCAGGAAAGGTCAGTTCAATTAAACAGTGAACTACTTAGCAGGATGTAAGCTCCCACAGGAGTTATCAGCATCATTGAACAACCAGTGTGGGGCCCTGCAATATGAAGCAGGGACAGCCGGCTCGGGAAAGTAAATAGGTTTGGGTCCATCCGAATGGCCTCTTTTGGCTAATGAAGCTGCTGACAGCCAAAGTAATTCATCTTTAACATGGGAACCCAGAGCTGTGAGTGTGACAATTATGGCTTCTCCGTACAACACGTAATTAGTTTTTAAACATTTTTTTCCCCCCACCTTCAAGCATCTCCTTGCCTCCCCTGAAATGTCTTCCTGCCTTCAGCAAGCCTTGAATCCCTGCCTCAGTCCCTTGGCATTGGGAACTAGTATCACAAGAATGCGTCGTGTCTCCTGATAGTAATGTTTGCTTGTAGGGGCATTTACTGATAGGGTTCAGAGCTAGGTATAGTAAAGTAAGGTAAGCCAAGTAGTTGTCTTTGGAATTACTTTCCTGTTTGCTTTGTTTATTTTTCTTCTTTAATAAATAAAATAGAGTTTTAGATTGACGTTCCTTTACCTGAATAATCGGCTATTGTTTCTGTGAAGATGATTCGGGGAAATTCAGTTCTAATCCTGGCTCAGTTAGGGATTTTAACTGTGCTGTGCAGATCCTTGGCTAATTCCAGAGCAGATTTAGACTATGATGCCGAACTCCAGGCTGCTCAAACCAGAAATGTACGTGGCCTAGATTTGGACCCAATTCATGCTCTCAGCTGCCGCAGGTGTTGGTTCAGTTTGTTCTGGACTGTGATAGAGATATGAGCCCGTGCAGGATTCATCAGTGATCAGTCCTCAGTTTGCATTCTGGTCCATCAGGAAGCTGGGAGCGTTGACAGAACTTGAGAGGATTCTGCTGAATTCAAAAACAAACTCCAGGTGTGAACAAGGATCTCTTGGTAGGTGGATGTCATTTCCTACCAAGAAGGGAAAATGAGGGGTGACCTTTCTTCCACTGACTTTGTCTTTTCAAGCATGCACAGGATGTGAAAGCAAGCATATAGAGCAGTGCATGCCTGATGCCTATTCAGTGGGCATACAGAACTCCTTTTGTACAGAACCTACAAAAAAATGACAGCATGGAAGGAAAATGTGAAAATAATCATTCATTGTTCGTCTCTATTACCTTTCATGTAAGAACTTGAAGAAACATTATTCCTGTTTTCTTAAAGTTTCACCTAGTCACCCCAGTTACATGCATGTCTGTAAAGGATGGTGACTAAGGATGGAGAATCGAGGTAACAGCAAAGCAGCTCTGGTTGGCAGTGCGGGCAGTCGGCAAGGGGACATAGGGCAGACCCAGGCGCTCTGCCTTGAAGGGGGGCTCAAGTCCACCTGAGCCAGCGCTGCTCAGAGACCTGGTGCTTGCACTACAGGGAATTGAAAGCACTGCAGTGCTGCATCTATATGTACACATGGATGGTGCCCAGGCCTCCTGGAGGCTTTTGGCAGCCTGGACCTTCCTGTGGAGGTTAGGGACTGCATGAGGACTTGACCTTTATTCTCTTCTCCTCCTTTGGCTCTGATTCTGTGGGACTGGAGGAGAAAATCCTTCCTTACACTGTGCTCCGGTTGCCTTCCCTGTATGTGGGTTACGGTGACTGTAGAAACAGCCTTCACCAGAAGCCTCACTGTTGCTGTGTATTTGTTACACACACAAACAAAAATGCAAGTTCCTTCCCTTGTGGATTTCACAAAACAACCTACAACCAAACAGAGTCTAAAACCAAAAGCCCCACAAGTACACCCAGAAGAGCAATTAGGTGTCTGGAGCAAAAATAGGAAAGTGATGGTGGAGGCTTATGCTGGCGTGCCTGATGCTGCGCAAAGCAGGAAACAAAAGACTTGAAGCAGAGGTCTACATAGGAGCAGATATTCAGTGTTATTACTTTCCCAGGATTTTTTTTCAAAATGTACATACACACTGCACGTCAGAAAGTACATCTTTTATCCTTTGCCTTTCATTTTAATTTGTGGTCTGGTAGTCATGTTATATGAAAAACATGTAACATCCAGCCTTTGTCTTGCTGTTGCCTTTCTGTCTCTGAAGGTGTCAGGGATCAAACGACTGTCTAAGCTAATGCCGCTGTTACACAGGAGCAGGAGAAGGGCTAGGAAAAGTCACAAGTGAGCTCTCTCCTTGCACATACAGTGACAGAAGACAGCAGATCTCTCCAGATGAAAGATCATGAGAATGAGGTGACAAGAACAGTGAGCATATTCCCACAGGACAATAGTCTACCTGTTATTCAGTGTGTTGATCCTGCCAAGCTGGCTAGAACCACATGCACGAGTAATAACAGTGCCTCACGTGCCAGACATTTCCTAACTCCAAAAAATACCTTTAAATGGATTACATGGGAAAGTCTCCAGCTTGCTTAAAAATTGAATTCAGCACTTAAACTGTGGGACTCTTGTGCCAGTAGTGTGCACTGTGCTTCTTGAATGCAGGAAACAACCGCGTGTCAAATCCAGAGCAAGAGTATTTCCTTGTCGTGTGACAGTCAGGAAGCAGCTGATGCTGTTCTCTTTCTCCCAAGCAGGGAGTGAAAGGGCCTGCAAATGCATCCCTTTCTACCTGAGAAGCCAGGACTCCAGGAGTCCACTTCTCATGGACGATGGGTGAATGTTCTTGCAGATGACTCAGTTCCACCCCTGCCAAACCCACTGCAGGAACACTGCAGTCTAATTTTTCTACAGGTTTGTTATGTCTTAAAGTGTTCACCATTCTTATTTAAAAAAAATATATCCCTGGGGAGATTTTTCAGCAATGCATTTCACATTTCCCCTTCTCAGACCACAGTAGGTATGAAAGTTGTGCTGTCTGGATGGGGTTCATATGCAAACAGATGCAAAATTATAATATGCATTTATAGCGTGGGCTCCAAGAGCTTGAGCTCAATCGCTTAGAGGCAGGTCCAAGTTGATATAGCAGCAGATGTCCTACAGCCAAAATGTTGTTGAGGTGTGGAAGACTGTTTACGTATTCAGCGTATATTCTCTAGGTGGGCGTCCAGGCAGGGCTGGTGGTCCCTATCTCAGCATAGCCACCTTTATGCTGAAGCTGTATGCTGCTTGTTTCTGTAAGGCTGCATCCTGCTCTGTCACCATCTCCTATGGGTCATAGACTGCCTGGGTGCAACAGAATTTCATTTCTGCTGTGTGAGGGATTCTGCGTGTTCTGCTCCATGGCACAACTCAGTTTTCTGGCAGGATTTTTCCCAGAGAAAACAGAAAGAGGAAGCTGCAGACTGCCTTGCAAATGTCAGGGTGTTGGCCAAAAAGTTGAGTAGTTTCATCTCATGGCTGTACCACAGCATGTATAGGAGTGCAAAAACCCATCTTCATTGCTGCAACTCCTAGATATTGTGTTGTTTGGAAAAGAGATGCCAAATGCTGCACTAGGTTGTCCCCTCCTCCCAGGCAAAACCTGTTCACTTGGGCTTTTTGCCAGTAGCCAGGATTTGGCCCATATTGAGAGAATCAGCCTCTTAGCCACGATCATTGTTCTCAGAACCTAAAGCTGCTCATATGGCATTAGACTCCTGGCAGCCCACTCTTGTCTCCCAGGATAGTCCTTGCTATATTTAGGACTAAATCCTCCTGCAGTACCAGGCTGACCCTTAACTGTGCAGCGCTCGACAACCCTTCACCTCTCTAGTCCTCCACACGGCATCTGCCATGGACCCCCCGGCAGCTCTGCCTTCCCGTTTGTGTGTTTGAAGGTATGAAGCAAACCAGTTGTCTCATCAATTTACAGAGGAGCCAAAGCTAAATTTATGTGTTACTTTTATCAACGCACTTTTCCCCAAAAGATTTACATTGTGTTTCCAACTACGTATCTACAGGGCTAAACAAAGGATTTCTGTTTATTGCTCAAAATGAGCTCTCATTGCTTACAGTTATCCCTCCTGCTAAAGCTCTTTCTTACGTTCCTGTGCCTTCAGCCCAGTGTAATTTCATTTGTGGCCTGAAAAGAGGTTTTATGCTTTGTAGTTTAGCATGGAGGTTAGTATATATTACAGTATAATTATTCTTTTTTATTTTTTTCTTAGTAACAAAAACAACTTGGTTGAGTGTGAAGAAAATGCACCAGCTAAAACTGTGGGTGTAAATTATTGTGTCACTTAAATAACTTGAGAGTGGCCAAAAAGATATTGCTCAGATTTTCCAGAGCAATTCACGCTCAGGCCAAGACCCTTATGTGCCATTTACCAACCTGAAAGATTTCTTTCCTGAACTATAAATCAAGGAAAGCCTAGCACTCCCGCAGCAGCCAGAGCCCTCGTTTACCCCTGGCCCTGCTAGATGGCAGTACTGCCAGGTACCAGGGAGGCTTCGGGAAGGGGGCTCTCCCTGGCTAATGCATGCAGACAGCTCAAACCCCGCAGTACAGCGTTTTTGAGAAGAGTAAAATCCTAAATGCAGGGACAGAACAAGCAGATCCAGAGGCGTTCTTAGTGGAGATTTGGAGACATTAAGGGGAATTGGAATAAAACCCCCGTGTTTCCCTGCCTCCTCCCCCCCACTCGTGTTTTCCCATCAGGTTCAGACAGGGCAAGTGTGAAGGTCTTTTCTTCCGCAGCTTCTTCACTGCTTGCCTCATCTCAGCTGTGTCTGCACTTCCAGAGCCGATGCAGCATTTTTTCCTGCTTTCTCAAAAGCGCATTTCATCACCATCAGACTGAATGGCAGTAGATCATAATTGTTCCTAAAAACTGTTGCATTCAGTAGTGGCACAAGTAATAACTGCTAAAGAGGAGTAGGTCTACTTTCCTCTCTTCAGATTTTTGGAAGATCCAGGTGGTGGTGTGGTAGACAGTCCTGCCATTCAGGCAGGATTCCTGAGGATGGGCTGGAAAAAGTACAACAGAGCGAATAGGATATGTCTCCAACAGCCCCTGGATAGCAGGTTTTGCTGACTGCAGTACGCGTGCGTGCTGGCGCAGGGGTTAACCTCACCCCCTCTGCCACAGATGTCCGTGCAGAGTAGAGTTGCCGACAGAAAGGCATTAGGCTGCTGCCAAGTCTAATTGGAAGGTGCAGCAGTCGCACACCGTATGCTCAGAAAAGCATCTCCCTGCTTTCTCCTTCCCACGTCCTCTTTGTGCTATGAGACAGCTCTTCAAAAGCAAACCGCGGGCAGGTCCTCAGCTGGCATCTGTTGTCATCCTTCCAGCGGAGGCCACGAGGCGTTCACTGAGGCTCTGCTCTCTCATGTGCAAATCTGCAATAAATTCCTCCCCAGTGCCCGGCATACAGGTAGAACAAACATTAACATTCATTGCAGTTTGCTATTATTTATTTAGTTATTTAATCTACTGCTTTACGTTGCTTGTGGGCTTTTCTTCTAATGGATTTGTCTGACGTTCTGCAAATCTTCCTTGCAGTTGGCCAGAGGGGCAGCTGCTGGTGTTCGCATGCTTGCAATACAAAGGGGTCTCCAAATCAGCTCTCACTAGTTTAATGCCAGGTCTTGGTGACAGGGTGAAGGGGTGCTCCAAAACAATCCAAACGATGTGAGCGGGATAGCTAGAGCAAGGAGGTTTCTGACCAGTTTACGAAGGGCAAAGTGGGCCCTTGGGGCTCAAGTGAACAGCTATCTAGCCTTAGTGTAAGTCCTCCGGAATGGGCTAAAAATGTGCTAAATGGGAAACCTGTACTTGAAATGAGCAAATAATTTGCAATTTCCCCCTATTCCCCCTCATCGTCTAAAGCTTACAGCTGTGTTTAGTCACAAACAGGGAAAACTTTCTATCAGCAAGTTAAAATTTAAGGGCTTTCTGGAATCTAATTGGTGTTCAAAAGGCATGAGAACATTGTGCTTGGACTTCACAACCCCCAAAAAGTCTCAAGCCTGTCACAAAATGTCACAGTGGGTAAGATACAGGTGGGATTAGAAATGGATATGTTTAACCAACAACACTCCTTTTGTCTCATATACATATTTCAGAGGAAAGAACCAAGACGTTCTGCTAAAAAGAAATGTTCTTAACAGAGAACACAATTCCTGAGGTCTGCCAGGTGCTTTGTGCAAGTCAGGTGGTGTTATTATTTTTTTATCCTTCAGTTTTTTTCCCATATATTTCTCGGGTGTTCCCAAGGTCCTGCTTGGCTGCCACCTGTGCCCTCCTCAGGGTCACTGTGCTTTGACTGCAAAGGGGGAGAGAGACCTGAGATCACATTGCAGCATATTGATTTGAAGCAGGTGCAGCTTTGAGACAGTTTCTGCTATCTCAGCCACCTCCCACGTTCCCGTCTGGATTGCAAACTTTCTTGGCTTTTTTTTCCTCCCCCTTTCCCCTCTTGTCAAGAAAATTTACAGAGCTTGTCCTTCATCTCCTTCCAAAGATAGAGCTTGTGGAAGGAAAACAGCCGAGAGATGCTGAATCTTATCAGAGTTTATTTCCCGGCACTTAAGCTGTCAGCTGTAGTTGGGGTGGGATTTCCTCATGGTTTCACGTAACTGTAGAAAAGAATTTTTTTGTGATTTACCTGGCTGGTTCCTTCATTTTCTAATTCACAGAAGTGACAACGTTTCCCCCTTTAAAATTACTGTTTGTTCTCCTTTTTCTCATGCAATGGCGATGGCAAGTGGAATGGTTAGGCTTTCTGAAGTGTAACTCTCATGATACAAGCCTAAGTACAGAGAAGATGCTCAGTGGAGGTGGATAGCCCTCAGACCCGCTGCGTAGTTCTTCCCACCGTGGAGGAGGTGTGATTCAGGTGCCCAAAAGACGAAAGGGGGTCTGCCTTTTTCTCAAGAAGGGATACACGCAGTCCCTGTTGCCTTGGTTCAGGATCTGGGGAACAACAGTTCTGGGGATGTTTGACAGCAAACCCGCTCTGCTTGCAGGAGTCTTGTAAGGGAATCGTTTGCTCCCTGGAGACGAAATCCACTGTAATTACAAAAGCAGGTTATTGTGTCACCCTCCATGTTAGACTGACATTTCCCAATGTGCATCCATCCTCGCAGGGGAGCATCAGTACAGCCAGCACTCATCAACAGCACGCTGTGTGAGGGACTAAGTGACTGGTCAGCTCAAAAAGCCAGCTCGCCAGGGCTTGCTCACACATGTCAAGTCAGTCCCTGTCTCCACTCGCAGCTGCCACCGCAGTGGCCTGAGACAGCGGTTTGGTGCTCAGAGGTAGCTGCCAAGGCTGCAGGGGAGACCAGTGGGATGTGTGATGCCTGTCAACTCCTCGCCAAATCTTGAAAGGCTTTTTTTTTTCCTGCCTTCTATCTGTTTTTGAAAGCAGGGTGCTACCTTGTTTAATAGATCAGTTGTTGGGCAATTTTTGTTAGAAGATTGTTTTGAATTTTTGTTTTTGCAGTGTGACTCCCTGAAGGATTGCTGTCTTAAGTCTAGAGCAGGGAGCTGGGAGTCTGAGCTCTACCTGGGAACTGGTACCCAGCAACGGCTGGGAGATGCTACACTGCCTACATGAAATGTTGCTCCTGTTGTGCAGATGTGGCGCAGGAACTTCCCATGGCACTTGCAAAGAAATGTCGCAGTGATAATTCTGGCCAGACTACTCGCAGCACAGGAGACTGTAATGTCCAGAGCTGCAGCTGCCTTGTTAAAAATTACACAAGTAGTGGCTTTGCTTTGTGTACTCAGGGAGCCAGTAATAATGAGCTCGTTACCCTATAATAAACAACTTTCCAAAATGCAGAGTTCTCTCAGCATAAGCATGGGAAGGCTCAAATTTCTTGCCAGCAGCATCAGGTATGTCAGGGAGCGTGCATGCGTATAAAGTGCATCACTAGAGAAGCTGGCTGCAGTTGGGAGATTTCAGTCTTTGGTGAGGTTACGCTCCACCATGTGATAAAGAGGAGGAGCAAAAGTAGCTGCTCAGTAAAATAAGAAGTGAGAGACCAGTGGGTTGCAATGATCCAAAGTGAGTTAAAAATCCATGATAGAAGGGGACAAGCCAATTTGCACAAGTTGCAGAGAGCAGCTAAATCCGTGCAGACACATCTGTTGATAGGCCCATTGCTCAGGCTTCCTCGGAAGAATACGCTCAGTTGCTAGACCTCCAGTAGCTTTCAATGTATTTAAGAAATGAGGAGCTGCTAAACGCTAACTGTAAATTCTCCCTAGCAAGTTGCAGATTTCGGAAAGTATAACAGAAAATAGCTTGTGGCAAAGAACAGAGTAGGCTAAAGATCAAAACAAATGGCCCAGCCACTGGCGTTTCCTGCCCTGCAGCTAGGTTTGTTGTGTAACTGGGCTGAACACACACTGCAGCCACAATTTTAGCAGGAACCTTCATGGTGCAGTCTCAGCGGGGATTTTGGCTGCAGCAATGTAAGCTGTCCTGTACTGCTGCAAATTGGAAGGCAGTCTTTGTTGACCTGAGCAACTGGCTCAGACTTCCAGTAGGTGCTTCAGAAATGCAGTGCTGTAAAATAAATTAGTGTATCATTCGTGCCTCCAGTCCAGAGCTTCTTCAAAGCAAGCCCTTTGAATTCTTGCAGTTAAGCAGTAAAGTTTGCTTCTGAAGCTATGCATGTCCCTCCCTTCCCCTATGCCCAGCCTTCTTTCTTCATTAGCATTCAAAGCCTAGGAACAGTTATTCCCTGTTTGATTATATCTTTGGTGAACAGCTGAAAGGTAGCGGTGTTGCTGTTCGTTGATTCCAAGATGTGAAAAGCAGAGAAAATGCTTCATACCAATTAGCTAACTGTGGTGGCAGTTGGGCTGTGGGTGTGCAGTAGTCCTGTTTTTCAGGGAAGGGCTTCAGTTAAGAAGTCAGCTTGTGGTTTATTTCATCTCATGATCGAAGTAATTTTTCCCCCTTCCCATAGCCAGATATTGAGTTCATACTGTTTTAAGGTCAAATACATGAAATCGTCTTGACATGAGCAAGAATGATAGTTGTTACTGGCATGCCGACGGGTTGTATAGCCAGCCTGGTGTGTTCTCCTTTGTCTGCAAACAGCTCATGTGTTCTGTCTGTGCAGCAATGAGAACTGAATGTTATCATTGTTTTTCAGAGCAGACCGAGTTGTCTGACCACAGGTAAAGAAACCATTCGGAGTCCAAAAGTAGTAAAAAATAAAATTAATCACATGTCTATCAAAAAGTTAATCAAAATACCCCTGTCACCCACAGCACCTTCCTGCCCGCCTCAGCACCCCCTCCCATCAGCACCCTGCTAAGAGGAGGGAGGCTCTGGAGACACCTCAGGCCCTTTACTGTTGATGGGCTATAAGATGGCTGCCCCACTTAGTCCTAAGTCTCCTCATGGTCCTGGAGGAGGAAGGAAAAAGACTTTTAGGTATATAGTTAGGTGGGTTTTTTCCCCAGGTAATTATGAAGAACTCATTAGGAGGACATGGAGTCTCCTGGAGAAACCTTAAGAGGTAACAAGACAGGTGAACTGGTTGCAATATGGTTGGGTTTAAATCAATTGAATCCTGAGTTTCTGCTAGTTGAAGTATTTGAGAGAGAGCTGATGTTGAAAATCCTTATTCACATCAGAGAAATAGAAATCTTTTGACGACCATATCCATGATGTGCATTATTTTCCCTCTTCTTGTCTTAGTGCGTAGTTGGCTCATTCTATCCTGAATAAATAGAACAAATGTCCCACAGCTGGATGTGAAATCTCATGGCAATGCTCTAGGTGAGAAGTATGAAGCTGTGCCCTCCCTTGAGTTTTTCTGCAGTAAGGAAGGGTGACAGTTGCTAAATGGCTTTATACGAGCGTTTCTATTGCAAAATCTTGTGCTATCCTTCAGATAGATAGCGCTACACAAATGAGGATTTGTCAGGTGTAAAAGCAAGTATGGAAATTAACCAGTAAAAATTGTTCCACACCAGGTTGTAGCTCAAAGGATACGTTTCTGCTGTGTCGTAGGAAAACCAGTGGCAGTTATGCCCCTCTTAGGACTATACTGAATAGTGCAAGAAAGCTGAATTAAGCAGTTCTTCTGTGCATAGACAGGTCATCGCTAATTACCCATGATGGTAAAGATAAGGGAATTCTGCCTGGCTTGTTAACACTGTGAAATAAGCTATGCGACTTCAGTCTGGTTTGGCTGTTCTAAAGTTTCATGTACAATAGCTTTAGGGCAGGAAAGAATATTTCACGTTGTATAAATCAGTATAGATAAAATTGCTCATTAACTCTATAAAAGTGCTTCCTTGGGCAAAGTCTAAGAGAAATGTCCAGGGTGCCCATTTTTCTCTTGAGTTCCTTTAGTGTGTTCTCAGTCTTTATTTGGTCAAAGTATTTTGATTTGATTTTCTTGGCGTTTGGGATAATATCTATTACAAATTCAGGGATAATTAGAAGAAGAGCTGACTGTGTTAAGGGATTCACAAGGAAATTGGAAAAGGGTAGGCATGAAGTTCTGCTGCAATGAAACACCACTTTGTAAGTTTGAAGATGCACATAGTAAGCGCTCTCAGAGCAAACTGGTAACAGTAGTTTGACTTGCTAGGAGAAAAAAGACCCTATGGGAGGGACTCATCTGACATGACATAACTTTATACATATGATGTAGCCATCCACATCTGAGCTAGTCGTATAACCTCCCTGCATAGTCACCAGAGATATGGGCTTTTTCAGGACGTTAACAGGTTGGCTTGCTTTAAGTATGTGTCTTAAGTGGAGATGAAATGTGTCCAAGTATCAGTTCCCGTCCTTGAACAGGAGGGGAGTGCTGGGCGGTAGTTCAAGTATCTATGAGTGGTAAAATGAAACCTAATCTATGGGACAATTTCTGGTGTTTATTTCTTCCTTCTTGAGACATCCCAGTAGTTTCAGCCTGGCTACTCACCTGCTTGTAATCTGGGGACTTCAGAGAGTTGCAGTCTTTGCAGAATAACACTGATTACTGAATAATGTGTGCCAGCCTTTGGGGTGAGGGCCATCTCTTTGTTTTGTGTTCGTACAGCCTCAGGTGCAGCAGGGTCCTGCCCCAGGATGGACCTCCTGTACACTAACACAACACAGATAATCAATAATAGCAGACTTAATTAGAACTTTGATCAGTCTCTCTTCCTTCTAATTCGCTGTGTTCTAAATCCCTGTAATGTCTAAATGAGGTTTGATAACAATTCTCTGTCTCTCATTTCCTCCCGTCCCACAGGAGCACATTTACAAGCTGATGAAGAGTGACAGCTATGCGCGCTTCCTCCGTTCGAATGCTTACCAGGACTTACTGCTGGCGAAGAAGAAGGTATCTGTTGGAAAGGACATGCTTGCATCTCTTAGCATCTCTTGATTCTCGCCTGCTGCTTGCTGCTAGTGTGAAAATGAAAATACTGTTTCCTTTTTTTTTTCCTTTATTTAAGAAAGGAATGAGCACTTTTGTTTTCTTCACTGGGGGCACAGGGTTCGGCATCTGTATGCACAGCCTCAACGTGTGTTTTGGGGAAAACATGGTTACCCAAGGTAAAAATAATATGGAAAAGTGTTTGTCTTGCACAGCTGTCTCCCAAACTCAGTGCAGGCAATTAAAATTGTATCTCATCTTCCTCCTGACAAAGATGGTGTCTGGCATGAGAAGCAGAACCCATCAATCAATTCAATACTGGTGCAAATTTCACCCATTCTGGTTTTCACCTCCCTAGCCTCACCATGTGATCTTCCCTTTGGATGCCTTACCTATAGACCCCCCTGCAGTGATTCCTATGCTCCTTTTCTCCCTTTCCCTTGCTTTTGGCTCCGCAGACATGTTTCCTTTTCCTTGGAGACGAGAAATAATTGCAACCTATGCAGTAATCAAGAATTCGAGCCACATTTTTTCACAGGAGAACTGGGTTTGAGCTCTTCTTAGCCTTTTTGGTGTCTGCATGTGCTCTGCCAGCACCATGTTTCTGCCAGGAACCCCCAGTTCAGGGTAGCAAAGGAGTGGTTATATAGAGTTACGGCAGCTCCTGTCCAAGCGTCCCTTTTTTCTGAGGGGGCTGGGAGGTAAGCTACTGATCTCTGTGTTTGTGGCTGTGTTCAAATGCTTCCTGTACCTCCTGACTTATTCCCATAAGTCTGCGTGTCCATCTGTGTGCATGTACATGCATGTACACATGTACGTGTCCCACTTATATTTGGCTTCCAGGACCGTACATAAACTGACTCCTGACTCTTGCAGCCTGAGTGTGTGGTTTCCCATCACCGTCTTCCCTGCTGTTTTTCTGCTGCCTTCTCTGTGTGCTGCCAAATTACATTGCATCAGCACAATACAATGAAATCCCAGTGGTATTTTTGTCCTGATTGTCATTGTGTGCCCTAAAAGCATGCATATGGTGACAAAAGGAGACAAACCCCACTGTCTGCTCTGCCTGGGACTACTGCAGGTGGATTAGGGGAAGGTAATGGAGGGCAGCAGTCAGCCCTGTGTTTCAAAATGTCTGGTTTTGAGACAGCATAAACCAGTGCTGCTTACATTTGAAAAGGTTAGACCTGCCTTAGAGTTCAGAGGCTGTGGGGAAAGGAGGTACAAGGCAAAGTTTTCTGATGGTATAAAGCATAAAGAACCTTTGCCATCTTCCTACCCCTATCAGCTAATGGTGAGTGCCCCCACCCCCAAGTCTCCATTGAACATGTGAGGGGTCATGTGCTTCAAAGAAGGAGACTTTTCTCCTCCCAGCTGAGCCTTTTTTTTTTTTTTTTTTGCAATCCTTGCTTGCCCTCAGATCAAGCCCTGGATGTGTCAGCGTGACATCCTCATCCCCCTGCAAACTGCTGGAGGAGCAGGTTTTGGTGTCATGTTAACACAGCCATGAAAGTAAGAATCAAGTTTCTTTTAGAAAGAGCTGTGGGTGCACGAGTAAACATAGTGAGGCACAAAAAAGGCAGGAGTAGATCTGTGTAGATCAGTTGTTCACCAGCTTTACACGATGCGGGAGGGGAGTTGATGTTACTCCAGAATCTGTAAAGCTCTTTGTAATCACGTTGCATTGTGTTGGGCAAGTGAACGTTTCTGAAGTGGTGTAGGTACAGAGATGCTGACAGAACATGAAGTTTCTGTACACTGAGCTACACGGTAAGATCTTTAGTACCTTTGGTGCAGCTTTGAGAAGGCATCCCTTTAAAATTCCTCTAAATAGCTGGAAAGCAGAGGGAAAGAAAGGAGAAACCCAGTGGCATATCAGAGCCTGCATGGATGGAAGATTTGGTTTAGAGCCTGCATACAAAGTCCTGGATTCACTGATGTGAGTAGAAATTCACTGTAGTTGTTTAAGACTTGATGAGTACATCCCTCTGGGGCATGAGTGTGTCTTGCCCCAAAGACATTGTCCTAACATTGCCTGTATACCACACCAATATGGCATAGCCTTACTTTTATTACTGAAAATAAGTTCTGTCAGAAGCACAGCATGATGGACTTGGGCTAAAAGAGTTGATTGCACAAAGCAAATGAACGTCTCTGTGGCTTGAGATTCACACATGAATATTTTGTGGGTAAGTTTATGTCATTTGGGATCTTTTGCCCTCCAGCACTGGGTTGTGGCAAGCTGAGTGGGCAGAAGGGAAAAGGTTGGCTGTGTGGCTAAAGGACAGGACTGGGAGCCACAAAATCCATGCACTTCCCCTGGTTTCCCTGCTTACTTTCTTGTGTGACCTTGAGGAAAAGAAGGTACAACTTTGCCTGCCTCATAGCCTCTTCTCTGTTGAATGGGAATAATAATAGCGACCTGCTCAGGGGAGAGGTGGCAAGGCTTGATTAGTGCCTTGCAATTAGTGTCAAGCCTTAAATGCTTGACATTTTTGAGATTTGTAAGATACTGTAAGTTTGAAGAGTTACTTTTTTTCCACACCGTACAATAACCACAGACGTGGGAGCTTCCCCTCCTTGCTCTGGGAGTGCAGTAATGGAGGGGAGGGAGGGAGGAGAAGTTATGGGTCGGGACTGAGATTATGAGAATCTCAGTGACAGAATTATGAGGGGCACCAGGGAGGATGAAAGGAACATACTGTTCACACCACTGACTGATGCAAGACAGTGGACATAGGCTGTGTACAGACCAGGCATACATACTTTGTTAATCCATTTTAGATTTTTTTTTCCTCTGTTCTTCCCAGTGTCATTATTACAAATAACCACAGTATTATTGGCCTCGATCCTGCAGATTCATGGTGCTCAGCAGGGAACATGAGGTTGGCCTCTAGCAAGGGTGTGATTGGAAGCAGTGTGCTGCAGAGGGGGAAAGCTGGGTGTAGCTCCCTGCCTTGCACAGAAGTCCTCCTCCCCTGCCAGGCTGGAGGAGAGGAGGAATGAGGGCAGAGCCCTGTCCTCAAGAGGAACGGCTGTACACCCGCCCCAATTTGAGCTCTGTGCCTCCATGCCCAGCCTTCCCCCTGCAGCAGATAGAAATCACAGGGCCGCTGAAAGTGGCCGGCTCAGCGGCGAGGGGCTGGATGGTGCTGAGATCCCCAACCGACTCGCCGCATTTTATTTGTGTATCTACGCAACACGCCCCACTCGTGCTGTGCAGAGTCAAGTGTTGACCTGCTCCTTTTTCTGCTGATAGCACGTTACTGCAGGCTACTTTATAGCAGGTAATCACCACTGCGCCACCCCCCCAGCCCTCCTCCACGGTAGCCAAAATGGTGGCTGGATGTCCTTAGACAGCAGCAAGCCTCATGTCGGAACGAGTGCTGTGACAAACCTCGCTCGAGGCAAGGAGGAGTTTGGGCTGGGTGACTTGGCTGCAGAGCAGGGGGAAAGAGCAGCGTAGAGTAGTTAGTGCACCATGGAAGGGGGTGGGAGTGCACAGGAGCTTTGTTAACGGTGAAGGAGCAGCCAGACACGTGCTCTGCTAGTTATTTGTGAGAAGGGAGAGAAAGGAACAGAAAAGACCTTGAGGCGCTTTCCATTACTCCCTGTAAAGATGAAACGATTACATTGGTGGGCATCTCCACGTTAGCAGGCACCTGACTGCCAGCTGAAGCGGCAGCCAAGCTGTCACGGTTCCGGTGTTCATGTCAGCCTGGCATGGGCTGGCTTCCCGCTGTCCGGCCCTGCCCGCAGGCAGGGGAGCATCCCGGAAAGGCAGCCACAGCTGCCGTGCAGACGGGCTGCGAAGCCACGGGAGTGGGCCCTGTCGCACTGGGGGAAGAGCAGGTTGGTATTTGCTTGGTTTAGAGCATTGTTTTCCTCTCCAGCTAGTTCAGAGAAGGGCGAGATCTCTGTGGTCCTGCGCAAATGGACACAAAACAGATGCAAAATACTGTTCCAGCCATTTGGTAGCATTGTACATGCCCTTTGCTTTGAACAGGTGTACATGACTGCCTGAGAATTCAGGGACCTGATCCTGGCCTTGTCCTGAGCCAGGGTCAGGGAAGTGATTATCCTTTATTCTTGTCTGACACCATTCCCTCTGGAGCTCATGGTCTTCACCAAGTTAAAGTTCAAAAAAACCCCACCCCAAGCCACAAAGTCTCATACCAAGAAAAGGATTCAATAGCCAACAAAATTAATCCTGGAATGGAGAGAGGGAGGGAAAGATTTTTGCAGACCTGCAGTTCAGAAGACCAAGCTTTTGGGAACATTTACCTACACCTTTTCAGATCCCTGGCAAAAAGTGTCAGCAAGGCAATGGCTAGGAGCTTCATGTGATGAGGGGCAGGCTCCATTTTCAGCACACACCTTTTGAAGCATTGCTTTTATCCAGACCCTCTGTCCCGACTGCTTTATATTGTCCAGGAAGGTTCCTACTGCAGATTCTCTCCCCTTCTCAGTCCCATCAGAGCACACATGACCAGTTTGATTCAGTGGCAGGACTTGGTTTGAATGTTGTAAAGATGCTGAGCAATTTTCTCGTAATTACTTTTAATAATCAGTGTCAGCTGGTTTTCATAAGTTTTTTCTACTTACACTGCTCTGTGCCAGCAGAATCTACACAAAGGAACTTAAAACTGGGATGGCTGGGTAAATAATTAATCATGAAAAAAAGGAAAATTTGGAGGAGACAGTCAATAATTAGTGAACGGCTCCTAAGTGGTGAGATCTATTTTTCTGCACCTACCTGGGCTGAGAGGTTTTCATCTGCAGCGGGGGTGGTTGTTTCGTATTTTATCCAAATGCACATGTCCTTTGCCATTAGCTGGTAGAGTCTGTTGGTGTATTTACTGGCAAAGATGGCCTTTTTTGCACCTATGAGGATGCTTGACCTGGCATGCACATACGTTCCTCTGCCTTTGCCCTTTGCACTCACAGCATGTGTTTGTGCAAACGCTGCTGTGGTGCTGCAGCAGGCATGGCTCCGGGGTCCACAGCCTTGTCAGACACTCCCTGCGCAGGACCCCAGATCTGTTCACAGGACTGAGGAAGGTCTGACTCAGTCTCTTTTTTTTTTTTTTACTTTGTTATTTTTAAATTTCCTTCCTCTGCTGTGCGAGGCAGCCTCCACACCTCCGCGCCGCGCTGGAGGGATGCAGGCAGGCGGTTACCTCTGCAGCAGGCTGCCAGCCACACGGTCTGCAGGCAAGCAGGCAGGAAGAACCGGAGAGCCGTACAGCCAGCACCCACACCCACCGCCATTAAAACTGCTCAAGCCGGCTCATCACTCTGCAGCCAGCCTGCCTCAGCTGCTTTTTATTTTACTAGAAAATGTCATGCTTTGACTCAGAGCTGGATGCTATGGGGATGAGCTTTCCACGCATCCAGCTGGTCCCAGCCTGCTGTCCCCATGCCAAATGTGCAGGGTTGCAGCAGCCTGTGCTTCCAAGGCACTTCTGAGGGACACCATCGGTGCTTTCCGTGCCTGCTTCCTCAGGCATGTCTTCAGCCGCGGTAGGGAAACAGCCTTCTGTGTGGCCCCCTGTGCGAGATGAGCTCTCAGCACCCCAACAAGGTGCTCATCATCTTTGGAGACCACCGTCCTGCCTTCCTGCTGGGTGGGAAGCTGCATCACTTTTTGTTTGGTAGCAAAAACAGACACTAAATTTTGACGGCAGCTGCAGGGGCACAGTGTGGCCTGTTTTCGGCAGCTCGCTCTCCTTTGCCCCCAGTGCACGCCAAAGCTCCACTTTAAAACGCAGTTGAGCCAGACGCTGATTTTCCAGCCCGCAGCAATGCGATGCTGCAGAGTCCAAATGCCTTGCTCCCCTAGGGAGCCTTGCAGAACACTCTGTCTTTTGTCTAGGTATTTCTTCTCCTGGGTGAAATTGTGCCTTTAATTTGGCTGCTGATGGGTCTTGCTGCCCCTGCAGGAGACCACTGCGGAGGCCCAGTGCACAGCTGTCCTCAGTCCCTCCCATCATGATGCATTCAGCCAAGGCGGCAGGACCGCAGCCCCTCTCTGTCACCTCTGCTGTCTCGGGGTATGGGGACACCTCTGAGTCTCCTTCAAGGAGGGGATCTGCTACACTCAGCAGTAGAGTAAGGCTGACATTTCTTTTCCCTTTCCTCTCTCACATGCAAGGAGAGGCAACTAAGCTTTGGGTTAGTGCATGTTAAATACTCCTTTGGAGAGCATTGGATGGGGTATGTTACTGCCTCCCTGCCAGCCAGGAAGCCTGCTTTGTCACTTGGTCCGTGCTCTGAGACCTTGGCTCCGTCCTCAGTGTTGGCTAAAATGACGCTTTCACTTCTGGGACATCGGAGCTGATGGTGTGGCTTCCTCAAATGGTTGTAAGTGGGGAGGTTGCTTGACTCTTTCTTCTGGACAAAGAATACTGCTTGTCTTAAAAGGGCCTTATGTTCTGGTCTCACCTCTGGCGATGCGGCAGGGAGAATCAGCCCCATCTCTGCCTGGGATGCTTCAGACTAACCTTGTAGACATCAGAGAGCTGTGGCAGCTGTGATGAACGTGCAGAAGAATCAAAAGGCTTTGCCTAGACTCACCTACACAAGTTCTCATCCAATTTATCTGATATGGTTTTGGCTTCCTTATATCTTCTCCATCTGGTTTTTGCACTGGTGCTTTGTCCTGGGGGTTGTTACTGCAGCTGAGTCTGTGGCAGATGATATGGCAGGTAGGCACCTCTGATGAGCACCTCCAGGGCAATGCTTATTTCCAGTGCACTGTCATGCGCCATCATTACTGTGGCTTTCCCTTACATGTAGCTCCTTATCCCCTTCGCCTCAGTTTTACTTCCGTCTTATCACCTCCATTTCACTGGCTCGCCACATTAAAATAATTTTTTCTCCTGGAAATCAGCAGCGCCCACAGCTTTCTGACTGCAGTGAGGTTTGCTTCATGTTACCGAGTTTCTTCTTTTCTCCATAACAATTTTTTCTCTTAGATATTCCAGCAAACATGCCAATAAATTATTTAGTTCTTCCTTGTTAGTGACAATTAGATCTCCCTTGTGCCAAATGAATGAAGCGCTGCAGTGAGCAACCTTCTCAGGGATACGTTAATAAAGCCATGATGCACACGCTTGTCTTCTTGCAGTGAAGTTGAATGTCTCCTTGCATATGAATAGTCCTGTACTCCAGATACAAAAATACCAGTGCCCCAAATCTGCTGTATCTTTCCGTGGCCTTGCACAGGCATATATATGCTGTCTTGTGTTTTGATGTAGCCAAACTTATTGGAAATGTGCTTCTACCCTCTGGATAAATAGAGGAGTGTAGGTTCCCTGGCGATGAGTTCAGTGGTGGTTTTCTTCCAGCACTGTATTCACTCACACATTGCTTTTTAATGTTGTAAAAGTTACTGTGGTTTTTTTCATGTCTCTAAGCAAGTAGATGGGAGCCTCCGATCAGCTGTTTGGCAGATGTTAACCAGAATCAGAGGTCCCAGCTCAAACAGCCACAGAAGGAAAATCCAATGAACAAGAAATCAATACCAATAGCTGTGAGACACAGCAATGCGCAGACCTGTTTGAACCGTTCAAAAAACTCACAGGAGAAAAGGTGACATTCTCCGAGAGTAAAAGTAGTGATGTCTCTCATTCTTTAAGGGGTTTTGGTATCTTATGTTTGCTGTTGCAAACATTGATTTCTGCTTTTTACATTTTTTTACAACTTTTTTGCCTTGCTGCTTCCTTATATTTTGCTGCTGTTTTGAAAAACTGCATTTAAGCTGAAGGGTTTTTTTCTGTATTTTTTTCTCCCCACTTTTTTCCCTGTTAAGCCAGAGAATGAGCAAGGTCGTAGAACTTCTCTAGAAAAGTTCACTCGCAGTGTGGTAAGTTCCTTTTCTTTTCCCTCCTCCCTTTCCTCAGAACTTCATTTTTAGTTGGGGAGAATGTGGATGCTTGACTTTTTATTTCATCCTTTATTTTTGCAGCTAGCATCTTTGCAGCTTCTCTTTTAATACTGTAGCTCATCTAAATAGTAGCTCTAAAGAAGGGGCGGGGTGGGGGCAGGAAGCAGACTTCCATAATGCTCATTCTAGCTTATCATCACTGCAAAAGCAAATCGATTTTTGTGTAGAATTAAACGCAAGGTTGTCTTTTTGCTGTGTTTCCACTACAGTATTTGTTGTGGCTTTTCCTTGTGCAATGAAGTAGAAGAGCATGGTTCTCATAGTGCCGTTGCAACAGTATCTGTATGGTTATATAGTGCATGGTTAATGATACCGTATGTATATCCACCCACAGCACTCAGCCGCTTCCTCCATTGCCCCCGTCTGTCAGTGCTCGTGTAAATAGTGATGGGCGATACCCTTTGACTTGTTCATGATACCGACACCGGAAAAGGAGCGCAGTAACAGCAAGAAACACGACACTGTTAAACCTTTTAGATAAGGGGACGGTGGGATCTGAAGGGCAGCGGACAGATGTCCTCTCCTCTCTTGTCCTTTGCCAGTCTCCAACCTCCAGCCAGTCCTTCCAGGTGGGGGAAGCTGGTCCAGCTGTGAAGGGATGCTGCAGCACAGGGTGGCGTTGGGCACCGGCCAGGGCTGCTTCTCTCCAGCCCCCAGGGCAGGACCCCAGAGCTTGGGCAAGATCCATTCATCCCACTTGCTTTCAGGGATCCGCACGTGCAGCAGATTTTCTAGAGAAAGGGAAGAGCAGGAGAGGGGGCAGGACCAGAGGCAGATGCTGCAAGTGGGGTGGAGGAGCAGGGATACTGGGCAGCACGGGGTCAGACAGGCTATGTGTGTGGGGTGTGGGGGGTGGCACAGGGTCAGTGTTGCTCAGTATCAAGTACACTTTGACTTGGTATGTCATGTGGTTTTGGCATATGGTCTTCATGTATCGCCCATCATCAGTTGTAAGGTGATACTGGGACAGCAGAGAGTCATCTAGCGGTTGATTCCCATAGAAGCTACTGTACAGAACAATATTTCATAGAAAGTTCATAGACCTTGTTATGGCTTTATAACAGCTTTATAATGAAGGCATTGGACTGTGTATATATACAGCACATATGTTTGCATTTGTGTGTGTATGTATGTATATTTATATATACGCTATATACGTACACGTGGCATATAAATATAAACCATTTGTACATACAGATAGAAAAGGGGAAACCGCGCAGGTAAATGTGAGTTGTCATAGAGCAAATAAGCCTAGAGGGGTTCTTTCTGATGCTGCCATGCTACTGCACAAGCAAACCCAAATGTTTGCAGAGCTTTGTAGTATATCCACTGGCAGAATTCCTGAGGAATGTATTTATATAGCTAATGCATATGCACACATTTAAAATATGTTGATACAAAATATATCACTATGCCCATCTGCATATTTACTACTTTCTAAGAGTCTGCCAGAAAGAGGAATAGGCAAGATTTTTTTTGAACAAACTATGCAGAAATATTTACACCGAGTGGTAAATTCTTCTTTCAGATTTGCCAAATACATAGAAGAGTAACTCTCACTTTACTAGACTGGCTGGGTTTATAGTAACAAAGCCAAGGACAGATTTTTCTCTTGCATTTGTTTTGAAGGGTAACTTGACAAGCTCAGTTTGGGATGGTAGAATTATTATATAAGTACCTGTAAAGAAAATTGTTGTAGATTGGTCGGCACTTTAGTTCATTTTTATCTTACTGGCTGGCATATTGTAAACATTTTCTTTCATTTCTCTTAATACAGATATAAAGTGTCGTCCTCGGATGGCATGGTAGCTACCAGAACTAGGAAGGGTCTGAATTTTTTATACTTTGCATTATGGCAGTTTGTCGCTACCATCAGATGAGAAAATAGTCACTACGTTGACATGTCTTAATGTCCTCGGAGGACAGCATTACCAAAACAGTAACTTTATGGCGTACTCAGGGGACTAAATTAAGACGAAGTTAATTCTGCATGCTCTAGTTCGCCAAAATGCACTGCAGTTCCCTGACTGTGTAGGAGTGGAGCAATACAGCGGCCCTCGTTCCCAGAGCTCCACTATGCTTTAGTGATTGCTCATTACAGGATCACATATTCAAGCTGACCCTGCAGAGGCGCGCTGAAGTTAAGCATATGCTTAAAGTTTGGCTGGAACAGAGCCCCGATGCTCAGCTCTCTTCAGGGGGGAGCCTTAAGGCCTATTTTGCTAACAGAATAATATGAGGTCACATTTCCAGCAATAGCTGTAAGAGGAACATCCAAAACAACCAGGGCTAGAAGTTTATTTGCCTTAAGGAGCCATTGCTGAGATGAAGTAGTGGCTCCCAGACTGGCCATAAACTGCCTGTGGACCTGGGCCACCTCCAGACTGTGCTGCTCTGGTTGGCAGTGGCAGGGCGCAGTAGACCCCCGGGAAAATTTTCAGATTTGGCCGTGGCCTGTGACCCGGCGTTTTGGGAAATGATTGAATTGAGGTTCTTGAAGGCTTGGCCCTCCCGCGGCAGCACGTGCTCCGGGCCACGCGCCTCGCGGTGCCGGGCACTTGGGCAGACGTGCTGCCTGCTGGGGCAGCTCCCGGAGGTCTGAGCCAGCCTGGCGGGTGCTGCCCAGCCAGACGTGCCCCGCAGCCTTCGCACTCTCCGGGAAACCCTGCCAAGGTTACGGGAAGTGGAAACGTAATGCAAAACTTGGGGCAGAACTCCAGAACTTTGGTTTTGGATAAAAATGTGAATTTTATGGTAAATTGCGTTTGAATGTCAAGATTTAAATACGGATTTCAAGAACACAATTTGACTGAAGGCGTATATCATTTAGCAAAAACATCAGGAAAATTATTAGTCAAAGAATAGCTCAAAAACACTTACAGTGGAGAATAAAGTGGCCTGGCTGTGTTTGTTCTTTCTGCATCACCATGATTATTAGTAAGGTCATAAGAATATTTAAAATGTGTTTTAAAATACGGAGCAAATTCTCTCCCAGCATCAATCAGTTATTGTTTCCTCTAGTGCTCTGGCACTTCAGGCCTATTGAAAACCTCCCCCGAATAATTTTTATCTCATTATTTCTTCAAATAAAACAGTTACTATTGATTAAATTTGCTGTAACTTTTCAGCTGTGATAAGCAACACAGGGAAAACATACATCTAATGATGTTATGGTTTCCTTTTGCATCACTGTACTCAAATTTGGGGAACTTGGTTCCACTAATGGTGTAGGTGGCATAGGGCCAGAGCAAGAGCGTGGAGGTGGAGGTTCATGACCCCTTCCTTGCTCATGATGCTGTACTTACAGGGGTGCTTTCCATACCAGAGAAGGCCTGTTTGTAGCCAGAATGCCAGACATGCCTGACTCCTTAGACAGTGAGTCTTCACTTGAGTGAAAAAAATCAGACTCTCTAGGTTTGCCTGTTCTAGTTGCTTGGATCTCACCATCTCTTGTTTGAGAAAGACAGGAAAAAAATACAACACTTTAGAAAAAGAAACAGTAAAGCTTTGTCGACGAACTGCAAACAATATTGTAGGCTTTTTGTCTCTTACTTGGGTTAAACCCCTCCCCGGAAAAATCTTTCAGTGTTTCTGAATTGTTCTCCTGTACTGGGTGAGCAGCTGTACAGCTTGGCTTTGGGAGCGCAGACTTGGAGCAAGTGGAAGTCATCTCACCCACAGGGCTCCTGCTCATCTCAGAGTCACAACCCAGGAGACAGAGATTAACCCCAGACCATTTGACATCCTTCAGAAAGGCACTGTGGAGCCCTGCTAGCCAGCCAGAGGCTTGCCACCTTCAAGGGGATCAATGGGCAATAAGAAAGAACAGGTTTTTACAGGTACTTTTTTTCATACCACTCTTCAATTCCTACAAGACCCACTGTCTCATCTTCCTTGGCTTGGTACTTTTGACCAGGAGAAGGCAGCTCACAATTAATGAATGCACCAAGTTTTTGCACCAAATTTTTCTGGAAGCCAGGTGCTATCTGGTCCGCGTTAAGCAGGACACTGACAGCGAGATTTTGCCAGAAGAATTTTCACTGTGGTGATGGTTCACCTGTTACTTCCAGGTCCTTTCAAAGTATCAGCTGATACCTTTGTGCAATGGCCAAGAAGGGGGTTGTGCCCACCGCTGGTCAGGTTCCTCCTGAAGGGCGAAGGGCATAGTTTGCAGTGCCTGCCTGTCTGGGTTCCCCTTGGAGCAAGGGGACGTCAGTCTGACCCAGCGTCCAACGTGCCAGACATCCTCAGCCTCCTCGGCTTACCTGCCTGAAATCTGCAGCTGCGGCGACAGTGTGTGTTTCGTGGCAGCCCCCCACCACAGCCTGGGCAGCAGCTGTGTGGTCCCAGGACCAAACGTCACGGTCATCAGTCATCTGGTGAACACCAAAGGGCCACGTCCACATGATGGAGCAGATCACTACAGGGCACACGTCGCCCAGCACTGCTGGAGCAGAGGGGCAGCAGATTTCTTTTCTCCCCTGTTCAGGTTTTGAAGAGTCCTCAAAAATACACGGGCAGCACAGTGGTAGGATAGACATCACAGTCCCTGACCCCTTCGGCCCTATGCCGGGCTCCCGCACCATGAAATCGCAGGTATAAAGCTAGACTGGCTCTTCCATGCTCTCCATGGGGGCCCTGGGGAAAGGTCGACCCCAGGGAGCTGCAGATCTGACAGTCTATTGCATCGGAGCGCTTACTAATCCACCTCATTTTAAAAATGATGGCACTGCGCATGGTGGCAGGTTTATCTTATTACAATTTTCCTTTTGAATGCAGCAAGGATTGACATTATGAAAGCAGAGTTAGCCTGTCTTCTCTCTCAAGTGAAGATAAATGGCATCATAAAAATCAGACATCATGTATCATATATGTTATAAATAATACCTGGTATTGAGGTAATAACTTAATTTTAAAGACACACATACACACAAATCCATATATCTACATCTCTCTCTTCTGTCATATTTGATCATCTTGCTAATTAAAAGGAGCCTGCTATACTATTTTTAGCCATGCATTCTCAGCCTAGCTGTTTAAAGCACTGTAGTTTCCCATCTGCTTTAGAAATGATTTAATAATCAGACAGACAGAAGCTTAGTTCTCATAAGCTGAGATGATCCTTCAGGGCCAAAAGTAGAAGGAAATATATCTTAATGAGTACATTTAGGGAAGCCACTGCTGCTTTTGTCTTGCAAAGGAAGCCACCAAGTCTCTGCCTAACTTGCGCTGGTGGCCATTTATGTTTAACAAAGTGGGAAAGAGGAGGGGGGTCCTTTGTTGCATCTTGCAGCATCTTGAGTATTATCTCTAAAAGCAGCAATGGTTACTCTAACAATAACAGGGATTAAACCTATGGATACCATCCTCGGCAGGTAACTTAGATAAGCTTGGGTCATGATACTCAGACCTGAATTCAAACTTTCGTAAAATTGCTATGTTCCAAGGAAGGAATTTCCCCTGTAAGAAAACTGGTGTTAAAAGTTTCCGACTCAAATCAAGGTGGTGTCCCAAGGCTGAGAGGATCTCTGCATTTTATTCCCAGCTGACATTTCTTTAAGAACAAAAGGCGTACACACACGTACAGCTTTTGAGAGGATCAGAGTTCTCAGTCTTCGTGCTTTAAAGGACAAGAGAGTGGCCAGACCAGTGATATATTGTTTATTCAGAATTTTTACAACTTCTCTCTGAACCAACTGATGTGGCACACTGTTAGTCGTTACCTTCCTGGACTGAAAAAGCTCTTTACCTGAAGAAGATAAAGAAGCTCTTCTGCATCTCTTCCACTGCCTGAGGACGGGGAGAAGAGTTGCACAACCTGGGAGAAGCGGGAGGCGTTTGCTGGCCAGAGCCCCTTGTGAAACTCAGCCCAAGCAGTGGCAGGACCTGGCAGCTCCAGGCAAAACCAACAGCCTCAGCCAGAGAGTGCTGCACAGGCCTGGGAGGGCAAAGGTGCAAATGCCAGAGTTTTGGCTGGATATTGAAGTCTGTGGGAAATCCCGTTCCCTGTGTTTTCCCTGCCTCCTTCCTCAAGCCATAGTGGTCCAGCACAGTGTATGTGGAGGAGTGATGTGCACAGGCCTGCCGTGGCTGCCTACAGCCTGCGCTTGCACGTGGTAAGCTACAGGCTGTACTTTATCTTTCATCATTACAGTCTGTAAAGAGTGTAATACTTAATGGGAAAAGGAGCCCTCCTGTTAAGTCCTAGAGGAAAGGTGAGTATGTAGTGAGACTAAAAGACTCGGGAGATTTATTTTAAAGTCAGCATAGTAGAAGACATCATATAAGAGAAGAGATGTGGTGTGAAATGTATCAAGGAGTCAGGTATGAAGAATCAGGGAGCTTTTCCAAGTGGTAAATTCAACTCAGTGCAGAAAGAGAGTAAGGTGAAGGAAGAGGTGGTCTGTGTTCGAGCTGTGTGGGAAGTAGACTGTAGATTAAGAATAAAAGAATCAAAGTTTTCTAATGAGCTTTCTTTAAAGAATCCTGGATGTTACAGATGGAACATTTTGTACAGGACAGCAAGTCAATGAAGACTGAAGACTGTCTCAATTCCCAGGCGTAGGTGAATAACTAAATCGACAAACTGGCCCAGCTTCATTAACCATAGGAGACAGAGCCACAGTAGGCAGAAGGCAGAAGCTGGTAAGCAGGAGCTGTAGTTCTTGCGTTAGCAGCAGCAGGGTGGTTTTGTATTCTCATCCAGAATCATTGTAGGCAAAGTCCCACATTGCATCCTTAATGACTGCGGAGCCAGTGTCCCACCTGGGTTTCTCTTCCAAGGATGACTTTTCCAGGAACAAGAATGAGACTGGACATCTTGTATTTGATATAGTTGTCATGCTCAGTGGCCAGGATGCTTTCTGTCTGGAGCCTAAAACGCCCTCCTCCTCCTTGCAGTGGGGCAAACAGGCATTTTCATTGTAGCATTTCCTCTGCTGGTATCTTTTAGCTATTTCGTATTGAACTATCCTTGGCTCAGGACTGTAAGTGCATCTCAGTTCAGTACCCAGAGAAATCCAAAGTCCCATGTTTAGTTTCAGTTCCATGTGTATCTGTTCATTTGCATTATACAGGTATGAAAGCCTTAGTGTCTACCCTGCCTGCCTGGCTGTCCCTTCCTAGATGCTCTCGGCAGTCTTCTCTTCCAGCTCTCTGTTGTTACCCTTGTTCTTCTCTGCTGCCACTTTACCATCTTCCTGATCGTCAGCTTCATCCCTTGGCCACTGCTACTGCCTCGTGCTGGTGTTTACGTCCTCTCAGTTTGTCTGCTGTTGAATCAGAGTCCAAGTCACACTCGAACTGTCCTGGTCCTGTTCCTAATTCATGAGTATGGTGTCACACACACGAAATGTGTTGATGGAATCTTTCTCAGGTGAACCTGTGTGATATTTTGCACAGCTGTGTGTCACTGTGGTGTATTACAAATACTAACCATAAACACAGTGAAGAAGGCATAAGGCTGGAGAAAGAATTGCTGCCTGGTATCAGCAGGGCTCTCTTTTTAAGTGGTGCCTTGATAATCTCATAGAACTGGGAACCAGCTTTCCCACTTTTTCACTTTCCGAGCCCTACCAGCTTACGTAAATAGATAACAGCATTTGAGGGCATGGAAAGTATTCACAACCTGCAATATAATAAAGACAAAGGTTTAAGCCATTATGGATAGAGAATAGCAGTAGAAAAACTGGAAAGTATAAAAAGGTGATACGCTGAGATGCTGGTGAAGTGGATATCAGAACAGACAGCTAGAAGGGGAGGATATAGGAATGGATGCCAAAGTTTCTTAGATTTGGCACCAAGAAAAGACATCTGGGAAAAGGGTTATTTTTATCTTTGGAAGATATTTTACTTTAAAAGAAGATGTACTTGTTCCACTACTCCAATCATTAACAAATACTGGCTTTTCCTGGGAAAAGGTACTTGCATTACATAGGTGATGGAAAGCATCAGAATGTACCCGAAGCATGACGGTATCCAGTCAACATTCGCAACCTGTCGTCTTGATTGTTCTCTTGCGTGCGATAACCAGTCAGTGTCAGTACCTAACACTGCGGAGGACCGGGTGCATGGCCTGCACAATGCATGTATTGGCTGGTTGCTGCATGCTTGAATACGTCGCATCTATTCCTGGTATCAGCATAGTACCTTACCTGGAAAATGTCTGCGCTGTGTAGGCTTACGCTGCATGCTCATCAGTTTGGTAAGTGGTAGGTTGCATGTATTGCATGTGTGGTGTGTAGTCTGTTCTGTATGCGGGGGCTCCTTTAAAGGATAAGTATTCATCATTTCTAGTGCATAAGTTATTCTTCACTTCCCTTCCTAAAAACACCGCTGTGTAGTGCTGCTGGTGCAGAATGGCAGCTGCCTTTTGCCCCCCGAGGTCGCTACCTTCTAGTGGTGGGTGAGTGATCCCTGTGTGTACAGTTCGTGAAGTACTTTGGGATCCTTCTGGAGGAAAGACGCTCTATGGAGCTCAGGATATACTTACTATTCATTTACTGTCTTTTATTCCAGCCACACACAAACTCTGGAAGATAAAACTGGGTACCTTCCCACTACAGACAGGTCTAGCTGCTAGCTGCAGATACCGAATCAGGACCTTAGCAAGGTGCTTGGGGGGGAGGGCGGGCTTAGACCCTGCTGTGATTTCAGCCAAGCTTATTCTGGTACTCCAGAGGGGTTTGATATTTCAGTGGTGTTTCTGTTTTCCTCCGACTGTGCAAGGTATTTACATATCTGGTTCCCAGTCCCACTGAAGGCAGTTAAACAAACTGAGTCCATTGCATAAAAAGGAAAGAAAAGAATCCGATAGCTAGACCAGCAACATGCAGTAAGGGCATTTTCTGAGGTGGCTTGAAAAAACGCTCTACTACACCATTGTACACTGGCTGCAGTGACCCACCTGCGCCTCCCTCTTCCCATTTTTTTTGTCGGCGGGAGGGACGGGCCCTGGATCCATAGCCCAAGGCCGCCCACCTGACAGGGCTGTGCTGAAGTGCCCTCCTTCAGCGTGGTAAGTTTGAGCAGTCCGCAGGCTGCTTCAACTAATGCCAAAATTGGCTCGAACACATTCTCAGATGCAAGGAGCCCAGACTGCTCCAGAGCAGAAGAGGATCTTCCTCCTGGTGCTGGTGGGATGGTAGAGAGCTCCAACCATTATGAAGCTATTCTAGGAGTGGGTGAGTACGGGGCTTGTGTCAGCTCCTGGTTTGTGCCGTACGCAGTGGTGTGCCGGTATTTCTCAAAGCGAAGTGCAACGCCTCACCTAGGAAGCACAGGAAATCCTCACAAAATAAAATGGGTACAGACGATACCAATTTTAATTGGACTGCAGCTCTGAACTGTTCCCATAGTGATATAAGCTGGAAGAGAAAAAAAGCAGTATCAAATGTAGGAACCTAACCCATGGTTGCTCAGCTTCACTGTGGTCAGCAGTAATGGCGAGAAGCTCAGGTAACTTGTCAGTCAAGCCTTACAAAGAGGAGCGGGGCCCACTCTGCAGGAGTTCAGGGGCAACTCGTGAGACCGTGCTGGTGAGAATGGGTGAGCATCCTGCACGGCGGGAGCAGCCGCTCCCCTACTTACCCTCTACAGCCACTTTGCAGGTCCTGTTTTCAGTCTGTGTCAGCGTGTAATTGGTGGCATTGTCTGCCACATTTTGTGTGCTAATTTATGTTATATATGTTCATAGTTTACGTGTCTGTGTTTATTTTGTGTTGAACTGAGTTATTTTCCGTTATTGTTTATGTTTTTAACTCTGTTTCATATTTAACTTTGTTAATTTATGTTACTTTATCTTATGTTTGCAATGTATCTTTTCATGAAAAAAATCTAATAAAAAGAATATTTTTTAAATGACACAAAAATAAAATTGCCCCAAAATCTGCAGTGTAATATAACATTGAAAACCAAACAGTGCTGGCAGGGCTAGGGCCCTGGCAATCACTTTCTTCAGAAGTAAAGTTTGGTGGCAGGACATCGTCTGCCCACTGCCAAAGTTCTTGTACTACTTCAGCTAAAAGGTAGGAAATCTGAGCAGTGCCTGTCACCATGTGAAAAACCTCAGATTCAAGCTGATGGAAGTAGGGTTTGCTCATCTCCAGTGGAGATGCAGACCAGCCCCAGTCCTCTGCTGGGGGTCTTACAGAGGGATGGGGCAACGCCGCTCGCCAGGAGATGGCTTCTCCTCCAGGAAGGTGCTTCTGGCTGGAACAGATTGGGCAACAGGCTGGGAAAAGGACAGCCCTGAGCGCAAAAGAAGGGTAGAAAGCAAGAAGTGGAGTTGGCTATAGCAGACAAGGTCCTAAGCTGGTGGGCGGAGAGCGTGGAGGGGAACAG
>NW_009185883.1:36922-49011 GCF_000690835.1 Fulmarus glacialis
CGGGGAGCCTGTGCTGCCATACCAGAAGCTCCCCACATGCTTCCTCTCCCCCATCGCTGCAGCCACAAAGCTCCCTATGGGGTAAATCCTGCCGGGGTGTTCAGGTAAGTTGTTGATGTCGTGCATGGGAGTGCTGGCTCGTGCATGCTGGTGGTGGTGGTGAACGTCTGCATGTTAGATACACAAACTGCACGCTTTGCTGGGCAGAGCACGTTAACATTGTGTGAAACCACAGGGACTGGACAAAACTAAACTTTCTATTCAAAATTATTAAAAAAAGGTAGTTCACAGCCTTTACCTTCTCTCCCAACTGTGCAAAGTGCTGATTTTGGTGGATAAAAGCAAAGAGCAAGATGGAAATTCCGGTGGCTCATACAGGAGTATGAAAGGAGTGCTGTCTCCTTTTTGTGTCAAATCCCAGACATACTTTTTTTCCTCTTGGCTTCTTGCCTATGTTAAATTGCTGAATTCTGCTTCATTAAAATAATTGCTAATTGCATTTTACACTTTAGTTTAGTAGCTGCTCAGCAAAGGCTCAGCCATCAAAGATGCTAAGCATCTCCCGTGACCTGCAGGTTAATCTTCACTTCACGGGGCCTCAGTGAGAGCCCCGATGGTCCACAAGTGCCGAGGTCTGGTCCCCTGCCCGACACGTACCCAGGCGGTAGGATGGGCCACATACTTGGAAGTTAAATTCTGGGGGGCAGTTTCATAAGGTTTATTAAGAATTCCCTGACATTTTCCTTATATTACTCCAAATTCAGATTTTACGCTGCCTGTAAAAACTGAGGCTCCTGTCATGCCAGTGTTCAGGAGTAAAAAAAACATTCATTCAGCTGCATAGAGAGAACCGGACGTTACCTTTACCAAGACGCGGTCGAAGCTGCACGTGATCCTTGCCTGAAAGCTGTGTTGCAGCTCAGCTGCTTGCAGGAAAGAGAGAAAAGAAAGCCATCCTGCATCCAACAAGACACACAACATATGCCCTACAACATGTGCCCTACTGCTTGCGCTATGCTGTTTGAGTGACAACAGTCTGGGTTTTTAATTGTCGTAACCCTAATTAGTAGTGACAAATATTTTGCAACTGGAGGACTGGGGATTTCTTTATAAGCTTTAGACCCCATGTAAAAAGTTTACTCCTTACATCCACTCTAATCTTGCCTTGAGTTATTCGGCATATGCGTACAACAGAGTAAAAGAAGTGCTGTAGTGTGCTGAGCTTGAAATCATACGCTTTCCAAATCCCCTGCCAGCACAGCTTAGATGAAATTTCTCCTGGAAATAAGGCAGGAGTTGTTGACATTTTCTTCAGCGTGGAAAGGAGAGGTAGAAATGTGGGGGCAGCCGCTGGTTTCATGCTAAACAAAGACATGCAGAAGGAAAAAATCATTTATTTTGGTTGAACCTTTTTAAAGAAACTAGGAGTTCTTTGTGCCAAACTTTCACATCGTAATAATCCAAAACTTCCTCACTCCGTCAAGAGATCTCCCGAGGGAATTCTGGCCAAGTGTCGGATGAGACCCAACACGACCTCTTGGGCCTGAATTTTTTTTGTATGTATTGCACCAAACTACGAACTGATTTAGCTGCCTCCAGCTTCTCAGAGAAGCCTTTCACCTGACTGACTCGGGTGCTCACGCCACGCAAGCCTCAGGGAAGCGTCGCAGGATCGCAAAAAACACGGGTGCGTCCCATCTCTGCTGTCTGGAGGTGGACACAGGCCGCCCTCGCCTGCTCGCCCGGACGCCTCTTTTCTGGACACAGGAAAGCGGTGACGCTAAGGCACACTGATGCCATCCTGGATTGTTTGGCCATGGAGGCCCTCCCGGCGAGCAGGGGCGGGTGGGTTTGGACGGACAGGCTGGGGGTCCTGGGGAGAGCGCTGGCTGGCTGGGGAGGGAGCCGCTGCGCCATCCCAAAGGAGCCGTCGCGCCAGCTATGCTTTGGCTTATTTCACAAACCTCTTGTGTCTCCTGCTGGACTTTGTTCTAAGAAGCCTTGGAGGGCTAAACCAGAAACAGAGATGCCATGGAGCAGCCCCTCAACTGGTGTAAATCGGCAGCAGTTCTCTGAAAACAGCTAAGTCATGTTGATTTACCTCAGCGAGTGGAACCCATCCAGCATTTCCACCTGCGACACAACAGTTTACTACCTTCTTGTGCATTTTAGTAACAGGAAACAGATACCAGTTTTCCTAATGAAATGGAAAAGCACTTTTTTCCTGATCCTCTTTTTTTTAATGAGAATCCCTAAGATGAGAGAATCCCAAACCCATCGCCTGCATCCCACCCACCTCCAGCCCGCAGATGTTCGTATCGCTCAGACCCACGCTGTGAGGCTTGTCTCTGCGTTGAGTTGAAAGAAAATCCCCTACATCAGTATGCTGTAGTTGGGGGCCACTTTGGTACCAAAGCCAAACGTTACACTTACTTACACCCCAGCGCTCCTGCTTGTAGCCAAAAATTTCACACCATTAATCCCTGAATGTGATTCCAGGGATCCTTTCGCCATCTGTCTTACCGCAGAGGTGGATATGACAGCCGCGCAGACAACATCGCTGCCTGCTTCTCGCCGTCTTAAAACAGAGCTTCTCGCACCCATCTGTTTGCGTGTCCCCGGGCGCGAGGCTGTTCGGCACCTCACACCTCCCTGACGCAGTTACCCTCCCGGACAGCCGGGCTCCGCGCTGGGGACTCATCCCAGCCTGCAGGCGGGAAGTTTGCTGTAGAGCCAGCAAGCAGATCTGGGTTCCCGGGCTAACACCTTTCCTGTGAGGTGGGGGAGCTGCAGATGGAGCCCACCGCCTTTGCCCGCGGCGGGAAGCAGTCGCCACTGGGAAACCTGTGAGCGAGGTTTTGCTCTGTGCAAACCACGGCCATCGGCTCCGTTTCCAATCTGCTGTCCTCTCCAAGGCAGTCTTTCTGTCAGCTGCCCCCTGCCCTCGGCCCGGCCTGGGACCGGCATTTCCCCCTTTCCCCTCTGAACGCGTGCATGTCGAAATCGGGGCTGGATGTGGAACAGCATTTGCTCCTCACCCCCGCTGGACCCTGACGCAGGGAGCTGGCGTACCCCCAAGCCGCCTGCCTGTGAGAAGATAACAGAGGAACTGCCTGTCGCAGATTAGTTAGAGTCTGGCTGAATAGTCATTACACAAACCCAAGGCTTACTTGTTTTTTTCCTAAGGAAGTATCCAAATATAGGCAGAAACTAACATTTTTTTCTAAAACCAGCCATGTTATTCTTCCAGAAATTAACATCCACATCTTGACCTTTTTCTTCCTATAAAATGTAACTCTTTAGCACTCTTTCTCTGGTATTCCTTAACGGCAGCAAAATGACAGCCGTGGTTGCAGCCCTCCAAGCACTGCCACGTTGCCCTGCAGAAGACTTGGCCACCTCCTGGGGTGGCACAAGGCCAAGCTTCCCAGAATTGCACTTAATAATAATAATAATAACAATAATAATGATTGTGATGATGATGGTGATGATGAAGAATTTGATTTATAGTGAAAGAAAGCACCTTTCCCTTAAACAGCAGCAGTGCTGGCATGTCTGCTGAGCTCCGGGAGGGAGCTGGTCCTTCCGGAGCCCTTGGTGCAAGCTCCGTTGCAGAGACGGAGGAGCCGCCGAGCTGTGGCGATGGCTCTCTCGTCCCGGGGAGGACAGTCCGAATGACAACAGTGTTTCCAGCAGCCGACTGCCGATGTACAGAAGCGGTCAGATTAGGCCATGTTTGTGCAGCTGAGCAAATTATTTGGTAAAAGACGCACATCTGAGTAACGAAATTAGGCTTCTGTAGAGAACTGTTACATCCTCCTGGTACAGCCCTAAATGAGAAGAGATTAGAAATTAAAGCAGGGCGGGGGTGGTGTTTCTTTTTTCTTAGAGTGTTAACTTGTTAAACAAGGCTTATTTCAGATGACCCGCTAAATTTAACATTTCAAATTTTCCTACATTTTGCACATACTCGTTTTCACTGTATAATCTGTTCCTCTTGCTCTTTGTGTGGATCTTTCAAACAGCAATTAGTAAGACTTTCTATTGCAAAGGAAATCTTGTTTAAATATAGTAATGCAGAGGAGGTTGTTTAGGATCTGCTAGGTATTCCACAGCTCTCTGGTATTCCCTGGATGTTTATTTCAACTAAGACTTTTTTTTTCTTTTAAGAACAACATCGTTTTTTCAAGAGGAAAGCTAACCAAAGATACACAGCAACTGTTGCAATACCTGAAACAATTTTTCACTGTTGGATCAGTAATTGCAAAGCCATCAGTATCCCCTATGGGGATATACCCTTCCTACTGGCTGCGAGTGGAGAAGACCTGTTTAGGTCCTCCCTTGCACCGGATGAAAGCAGGGGCTGCATGGCCTAAGCCAGTGAAGGCATTCAGACGTGCAGGTGACCTTCTTCCTGGTCCTTGGTCCCACCAGTCAGTGGGAAGGCTGATGTAGATGCCAGCAGCGCGCGAGCAAGGCTGCCATGGCCCCGCGCCTGCGTGGTGCCTTGGAGGAGAGCATGGGGAAGGCAGGAAGGCCAGGCAGGAGTGGACAAGCAGCCACCAAGGAGACAAGAGACTAAGGAGTGCGCAAAGTGGGGTGGCAGCAGGGCAGGGACAGGCTAAGCTATTTCTAAAATGACTTTTTTCCTAGATCTGTTTCCAATGGATGACGTGCAGGTGATACTGGTTCACAGGCTGTGGGAAGGGCATTCCAGCTTTCACTGCAGCCTCGGCTTTGCAGCCCTTCCCTACCTGGGGCTCTACATGGGAGCCGTGGCCTGGCACTGGCAGGACGGCGCCGGGCAGGATGAGTAGGGGTGAGCGTAGGACAGGGCTTTGCTTTGACCAGTCCCCATGTAAGAGAGAAAGGAAACATCTTCATGAGCCAGTGTCCCGGGGCACAGCTGACCACCTTGAGCGATAGCCACCTGGACGTCACTAGCCACAGCCCCTCCTTGCCAAACTACCCGCCTGGGGCAAAACCGCAGGCACCCGAAATGCTGGGGGCACGCTCACCCCCCATCGCCTGCCTCCCCGGTGGCAGGACCGGGGTGGGCAGCGGCGTGCCCCGCTCTGGGGGAGGCCCCCACCCCTCACGCGCAGCCAAGCCATCCCACGGCATCACTCACGCCTCCGGGTCTCTTCTGTCTGTCCCTCCCTCCAGGGAAAGTCTCTGGCAAGCAAGCGCCTGACGGGCCTGATGCAGTCCTCCTGACGGCTTCAGCCGGCCGCCCCGCAGGAGAGACACCCGGGACCGCCACCGGGGATGGGGCGTTTCGGGGAGAGCGGGTCCCCGCGGGGGAGAGAGCCTGAGCCAGCGCAAGCGGAGAGCCACGCACCGGGGAGCGCCTCTCTTCACGGTTTACATCGACACTTTCCTACCTGTACAGCTTTGTAAGGACGCTGAGCTCTGTGCAGGTACTTTGTTTCCGACCGGGGTTCGGAGGAGCACTCTTCGCTGTATGCAGAAGGTTGACAAGGCAAGGGCTTGCTGTCTTGTTATTTAAGGAAACGGACCCAACCGCAACTTGGAGAAAGAAGAGCTGAGAGAGATCGGTATTTTTCCTTCATCTCTCCTCTCCCTGGGGCAAACGTGGCTGTAATAGATGGCACCGCAATCCCACTCGCTCCCTTTCTTGTGGCCATCTGGATCCAATAAAATATCTGCTGGAAGCTGCTTCTCCTTTTCACAAAATCTCAAGTGCATTTCTCCTGCAGATTCATTGACTTTAGCTTTGTTTTTCTTTCCTATGTCTCTCCTTTAAAGCAATGAAAAAAAAAAAGGCACTATTTAAGTTCGTCACTCGCTGTCCTTCCAATAGCATGTAGCATGTCCAGAGATGATGGCCAGATCCTCAGCTGAAGTCAGGAGAGCGTGGGTGGTTTTCATCACCTGAGGATCTGCCCCATTGAGTCAGACTCTGATCTTGGTGCAAATCCTCTGGTGTCGGCGGAATCGCTCTGCATGTGCGTGTAGTGCAAATGTGATCAGACTCGCCCTGATGCTCATAAAGTCATGTGTTAGATGTGTAATGCACACACAAACACACACATGCAGTACTTAAAAGTGAGTTCTTTTATATCGTATTTGATTTTTCTATTTATTTAAGGTTTTGCACACTTACTCAATGATGGATGTTCAAGCTTTACTCCAAGCAGATAGACTTGAACCGCTTAGAGGAGACTCCAGCTCCAAGCAGAGGGCCAAAACCTGCTCACGTGTACCCAGGGAAAGGCAACTCCGAGGTGGGCAGGTGTCAAAATTCAGTGTACAGTGAGGAGGGGACTGATGGAGATGGGACCGGCGGAAGCAGGGTGTGAATGGGCAGGGCGCTGGGTGCCAGGCAACCCCTCCTGAACACAGCACGCCCAGCTCTGATACAAAGCGCAGATAACTGACTCCACTCAGAAGCACCATTGTAAGAGTGAAATGGTACCACTTGTGGAAATGAGCTCTCGCTAAAACTCATCTGACCTACAGCCCGTGAATACAACTGCAAGAGATGACCCAGTAGCTTGTTTCAAACTGTTGGGAGTACGGAGGTTAGGATGAGGACAAAACTGAAGTGACTTTAATTAAAAAACCCATGTATACTAGCTGCAGATAGGAAAATGGACTGCATTCACATACAGTATATTACCTATATATGAAAATTTCAAGACTCAGTTGACTTAATGCCATAAAACCTCAGTTCAGATCTGAAGCATATGTGAAAATAGACATTTCTTGGTCTTCTTCACTCATGCCAAGGCAAATTGGCTTTTTGTGCAGGTGGTAGAAATTGCTATATGGCAACAAGTCTGCATTCCTACCTAGGCAAAACCATCTAGCTAATTAGACAGCTGGCTATCAACAATATTCACTTCTGAGGCAAGTATTATTCTAGTATCTAAGGCCTATGTATGTACAAAATCAGGCCAGCATAGTTTCTGTCAGAAAAAGGACCTTCCCTCTTTACCCATGACATTTTTCATTTTGATACCTCTTTTTTTTCCCCCCAGAAAACTGCTATTATTGATTTTACCTAAGGTCCATAGGACCCTCTACAGCTGCATGAATGTACAGTAGAATATTATGATATTTGTTCTTTGCACACCCCTATTCCCGTAAACAGCCTGCTGTCTGAGGTCTTCAGACAAAATTCGTCCTAAACATACAAGACACACAAGCGAGTTCCAGGACTGCAGAACCATCATGGATGTGCCTGTACATTCATGTGGTGTCCTGCCTTTGAAGGGGACATTTGGACCCCTCCAAATTGTCACTTGGCTGTCCTTGCAGGACCCATTTGTCCTCTGTTGCCCCCTCGGGTAATAGTGGGTCTTTGCGTAACAGGCCCGGTTGTCCGTTTATGCACATTCATACGTGTCTCCTTACATCGTCCCTAGGAAAATGCAGAGGCTGGCTCCTCTCAGAGCCTTGTTGACAGTGTTTTTATCTGTGTCAAACCCGCCATTGCCACGCATCACTGGAGCTCTGTAAACCAACAGCTGCTCACGCCCCAAGCTACTCTGCTGCCAGTGCTGCCCAGCCCCTAGGCTGGGGCATGTCCCATGGGAGGTCTGTCCTGTGAACCCCCAAACTGGTCTGCAGAGCACTCCTGAGCAGGATGTACGCACAAAGCATGAAACTCTGGTGTGTAGCAAGGAGCAGAGACGGCGAAGTGTTACCAGGGGGTCTCTGCTTTGCAGTGAGTTCCTGACACCGGACAGGTCTTCTCCTTGGGAAAAGGATGGGGTGGCTCCATGGAGGTAATCCTCAGTGTCCTGCAGCATGGGGGCACACGTGGGCAGGACTGGAGGATGGTGGCAGGTACACGGGACAGATGGAATTTGGGTTACGGTCTGTGCAGGGAGTGGCAATGCCAGACTTTAACTTGGAGATGTTCCGCTGCCCCATGAGCGAAGCACCCTGCTCTGTCTTTCCTGCTCCGTTCCTGCAGGACGGTCGTGTTGGCTGCCACAGTGTTTTGCCTGTGGGGAATATGCTGTGTTTGAACAGTTGAGTGCATGGAGGGAATTTTGACAGACACAGAGAGCATGCATATGGGCGTACATCAGGGGGCCTGGATGCTGAACAGCTTGCCATTTAAATGCACACTCGTGCAAGCTAATCTGCTCAGTAATGGCTAACTGAGCGGACAGAGCTGCATATTCTCTGGAGAGAAGAAAGCTCTGCTCCTCATTTCCTGACTAAATTTCTCTAAAACAAACACGAGAGTAGACAAGGCCTCCTCCTGGGAACACGTATGAACTGCTCTTCATGTGTCTTACTTCACATATGATGATACTAACATGTAACTACTTCCGCATGAACCACATCCTTGAATTATTGTTTTTTAATGACATTGCTTATTCCAAGTGATGCTACTCTTGTACACTCACCAGTATCCCATTGAGTGTTGCAAGCAGTAATCCGCTGCTTTATAAGCATCCCATGTCTTCCAACTACCTCATCGTCCTGAAGATGAGTTAGGAAATCAGCTTTCCACCTCTATTTATGTTCTAAATGGCATTGTTTCAAGGAAAGGCAGTCTGGAAAGCTTTTATGATGTCCGTGCTGTGCAAGCTAGCTGCAAAGCTTCCCATACTTACAGGGCTATGGCTGTGAAATATGGCTGTACACTGTTATTTGGATAATAGAGTATCCAGAGCATTCGTGGCTATTGTGGCAAAACAGCACCAGGACAAGCACAAGGAAGGTCCGACAAGCCTGTGCAGACAGCGTTAGGCTAAAGCAAATGGATTAATGTACTCTCAGTATAACTCAGCGCTAAGATCCCATAGAGTACTGTAATAAAATGGTAGCAGGGCAGCCATAAAAAGTGGCAGTAAGCTGACATAATAATACCAGGATAAATGTAGCAATAAGGTAACACAGGCCGCTGCAGTAAAGTAGCATTTTGATAATGCAGCAATAAGACACAACAGGACGCTGCAGTAAATTAGCTTGGGGAATAAGGCAGTAATAACGGTGTGTGCGGACGAACGGTGGTACATTTGTACCAGGTACTGCAGCAATAAAGATAACACAAGGTGTCCTAGTAATAAGTTACTACAGTAACAACAACACGATGCACTGTAAAGTTCTATCAGGATGCTTCCATGCTGCAGTCAAATCCTACAAGAGGTGGTAGTGAGACAATGAAGACAAAATATGCCCCATTTCGGACTGCAAAACATGAGTCAGTTTTCTGCACGGTAATCCAAATTCTGGAATGATCTCAGCAATACCAGTTCTATCACTCCCCGCTTTCAAAGAAGCTGAGGCAAGAGCATTCCCCCATCCAATCTGTTATTTTGATCTGAAAATACAAAATTGACTCATTGTCTCTTCAGCCAAATTGTCACAGACTGTGGTGAAGTCCTTTGTCCTTACTCAGGTGAAACCCCGCTGATTTTGGTGAGTCCTTTGCCTTGGAAAGGATTTGGCTCTCTCATCTTCTGGCATGGGTGATGCTTTTAGCCTACAATTATTTCTGTTTCGGTGTGGGGGAAGGGGGACCCAGGTACAGAACATCTGACTGTACTGGTCTGTTTCTTGAAATGCACAAATAAATTAAGCATCCTGGAAAAGTCGAAGCAATAAGGACCAAATCTGTTCTGTCATGCACACATGCGCACGTGAATAGGAAAAGTTGAAGCAATAAGGACCAAATCTGTTCTGTCTGTCATGCACACATGCGCACGTGAATAATCCTGCTGTAATCAGTGCAAGTCCTGGATGCATCCATGGGCAGGGCCGGCCTAACCCTGTTCTCAGTGTCTCCAGCTGAGTGACAGAAGCAGTGTGTCTTCTCAAGTTTTATTTTTTTATATTATCTCCTTTCCTGCTTTTCCATATTTTTTTTTAAATTTAAGCTCCCCTCTGTATGAAATGTCCTTAGAGAAAAATCAGTTTGCCATAAGACAATATGCAGCACGGTGGGCAAAGAATAGGTGTGTCCATTTGCTGTCTTTGTACCCTTCAGTGGAGGGTAAAGCATTCTGGAAAATAGCCGGCAACCACTGTTACGCTCAGTAATCATCAGGCGTAAGGGTTTAGTCAAAGCATCTATGTCAACAGCAAGGCTTGAATGGAGTGTGCGTGCTAGATAACAAGATGGTCTCCTGGGAAAAGGGTGTAAATAGGGCACCACTGCAGACTCCTGACTAGCAGGAGCAGCTCACAGCTGGCTCTGGCTCCTTCAACCAGTCCCAACAGATATAAATTTTCTGCCACATCTTTTCTGACCCTTTGCACAACAGCTTTGCTATCCCTTTATGTGGCTTCCTCTGTCTCTAGCTGACTGTGTTCAGTTCAAGTTTTGAGCAGTGCTCTGATATGCCTTGGCTTGCTCTTGCCTTAAACTCCTTGGCTTGCTCTTATTGTGGTTTAATGATTAAGCAGGATTTTAAAGTAGAGCTCACAGCAGGGTAAGCCTAGGTTATCATGATTTCGTCATTTAAGCTGTGAGCAATTTTGCAGCTTCTCGACACTGTTTATAAGCTGAGATGGAGAACAAGCGAGGCGGCTGCTCAGCAGAACAGTGAGCTGGTGAACAATACGCTATCTTCATGCCCATACGTACTTTGAACTTACTGGTGAGGAGAAGTGCTTTGTAGTGAGAAAAGTAATCTCACGGCAGGAGAGAGTCAGACCTGATCAACTTTTTCATGTGATACAGATTTTGCTTTGCCAGCCCCTAGCATCTGCAAAGCTCGCAGCTAAGAGCCAGCAACCTTCTAATCCTGCTGCTAAGCATTTGGAAACAAGCTTTTCAAAGGCTGTCTTTACACAGCAATGCTATTACTTGAAGCCTTTTAATGTGAATTTATGGCTATTGCCACAAGTGTCAGTGTGCTTGCCCTCTCGCATTTGCGATAGGAAACTGCGGATTCACCCCACGCAGAGGGTGGATGTTAGTGGGCAGAATTTAGGGAGCGATTTGCAGGCTTGGGGCTCCAATGAGTTGCACGTGAAGGAGTCTAATGCTGTTTGAGATGGTCAAAAGAGCCCAGGTCATCCACACGGGGTTGACAACAATGACACTGGATTTACCAGTACATTCCTGTCTGGGGACCCTGAAACATCTCGTGTGGCAGAGGACAACTCTCTGTGGGCAATGGCATTGATCCCTGAATATTGTTATCTGTCAGCAGAGATATTTTAAACTCAGATTCTCTTTCTCATCTTTGGGGACTTAAACCGTGCCACCCTTCCATAAATAGTAGGCGACAGCCAGCCCTGAGCAGCACCTCCTATGGGTGGACTAGGAAATCATCCTCTGGACTGGGATTTCGGGAGTGATTGTTCCCTTTTGGATCCTTGTCAAGATTTCTCCTGTCCATCCACGTACAGGTTATTCCCGCATGCTGCATAGCTTCATAACTTCATAGCCCAGCACCGTGGGTGTCTGATTCTTGTCATAATTCAGCGTGAGCCTGATGCCATGTGGATTAAGGCACACCAGATACAAAATTAAAATGATGCTTCATACAACACATAATTTCCCCTAAAAGTATCTGGGATTCTGAAATGCCACACTCTGCTCTTCAGAGGTCATTTGGGGCCAAACATGGAAAAATGAGGCACTGTGGGATTTTTCTCTACAAGGAAAAAAATCTGAAGGGCCTCCTACCCCTGTGGTGTGATTGAAGGCATCCAGACCAGGGCAGCAAGTTCTGTCTGGGGGGACTTGCCCGACACCAGAGGCTCACTGTCCCTCTCCAGGGCCATGTCCCTGTGCTGGCAGAGGGCAAGCCCTGGGGGACAGGTGGGGGGACGTGGGGCTGTGGTGGCTGTTGCAGGAGGAGCACGAAGGAGGGTGGAGGTGGGCTCCCAGAGGGTAGATGGGATCTGTGAATCCCTGCTGCAGAGGACATGAAGCATCATCCTTTAGTGCCACCCCGTAGTGCAGAACAGCCGGGGCAGGGGAGGTGGGAAGAAGCGTCCCCTCACATGAACTCGCTGTTGACCGCCCTCTCAGCACAGTGGGAATGTGTCACTGCCACTGAGTATTTTTGGCCTCACATAGGCATGGAGGCCACTCAGGATTTTGGCTTTGGACACTTACGGGCAGGGCTGGCGGCCAGCTGGCCGGTGCT
>NW_009185884.1:0-18150 GCF_000690835.1 Fulmarus glacialis
GGTGGCGGGCTCCCTCCTGGCTGGGCTGCGGGTTTCGTGGCCGTCCTGGCCCCCACCCAGCCCGTCTCCCCCCAGCACCGCGGTCCCCGCAGTGGCCGGGACCCTCCGGTGCCTCCCTGGGGTTGCAGTGTCCACATTATCTCTCCTAGATGTTTGTTAAAGGATTGTTTATGATAGTGGATCCTTGGTGCTCCAGTCCTAGAAGATTCTTTGAGTTATGCTCTTTCTGTGCCCTTACTGAAGGCTTCCTCCGTAGCCTTTCTGGTGGCTATTCAGGATGGTTTCTGGTGCAAATATAATTTCTTTGAATAAAACAGGTGAAGCATCATAGAAGGAAACATGCGTTTACACGAGGGCTCCAACTGGATGCGAATAGGTCAAAATTGAGACTTACCAACCGTGGCAACATCAGCCTTAAAGCAGCCTTAAAACTCAACAGCCAAAGGTCGGACCTCTCTGCGGAGGAAAATGTCACAAGCCACGGAGCGTGAGGGAAATATGACTAATATCACCTTGGAGAGGTTTTAAAAAAAAAAAGTTACTAAAGAAACACGTGCCAATGGAATTGTCAAAATGGGGTTTAAAAATACAGCTGTCTTTCCACTTAATACATGGAAATGTTCTTCCGTGGGAGCTGCTATTTTCAGCTTCACTATTGTGCTCTTGAGCCTCGTGAAATAGAAGGATGAAGATTAATTTCCCACTGGAAATAATGGCTCAGAGATGGTTTTAACTAAATGAACCATAATATTTTTTTAACATTTTGCATTAATCTAAATTCGATTAGAATTAGAAGAGAGGAATTGCCAGAGACAAGTTGCAAATTCAACACCTGGATTTAAATCCTACAAAGGGGAAAATATCATGTCTAGGTAGGACTGGGGGAAGGCTGTGAGAAGGGATGCGTGATGGGTGTTTAGCTGAAGACCATCTACATAGCTCAAGGCCCCGGCAGCTCTTTGGGAGGGTGGTAGGTTGCTGGGGGTCTACCAGCAAGGGGTGAAGTTGGGGAGGTCCGTGCTCAGCAGCCTGGCCACTTTTTAACAGCCTGGGGGACTGTGCAGAAATGAGAATTGAATGAAGAGAGTGGAGGTTTCAGTGGCTGGAGGGTGAACAGGCTTGGAAAAGAGGCGGGGGTGGAGGAGGGTGTACAGTGAGATGTCGGGGAGGATGGAGGGGTGCTGGTACAAGGAGGTGGTGGGAGAGGGAAGATGGATGAGGGGGAATGGGCATTAATGGTTTTTAACACTCAGGATTTAGCAGAGCTTAGAGCCACGTGTAACTGGAAAAAAAAAGAGCAGTGACCCTGAATTGAACAAGCTAGATCTTTCGATATTAAACATGACACCTGTAAGGAAAGCAGGAGTGGTGCCAGAGTAGTTTAACAACTTGTGTGCTGCGTCTCGGGAGCACGGAAGCCTTTGGATAGCAGTTCAGCGTCTTTTTATTGTGCGTGATATTTCGGTCATCTTCCTTGTGTACTCCTATCAATTCCTGCACTTTGGTGCAAGGTTGAAGTAATTAATACCTGTCAAAAGTCACTACCAGAGTCATGGCACTTCCTTTCCTTGTCCATCAATACGCACCCCTGGGTCTGAGCTCCGGCATCAGCGGAGGGAAGTGCAAAGGAGGAAGAGCCGTAAGCTCACATAGAGGGGTTAGAAGGAGGAGAGGAGAGCTTTATGAGCGGTGAATCCACAGCCTGGAGAAACAGGAGGTTCTGGTGCATGAAAACAGTATTTTCAAAATTATTCCTCGTGCTCTGTCACCGTCAGTTGTAAACAGCGTGATAAAGGCATTAAAGCGTTCCTTACAGCCTAGGGGTAACTGAAGGCTGTAGGAAGTCATCAGCTGGGTTCCTCAAATTCGTAATCTTCAGTTTGCTAACTGAGATCAGCGTACCCCGAGGTGCGATCACAATAGAACACCGAAACCTCTTCCCGCACAGGACTCTCTGGCTGTGCCTGAGAAAAGCTCTGCTGATGTTCAGCCTCTGCCTCCAGCTCAGTCAGATGCCGTGGCCCGAGCGGCAGATGCGAGCAAGGTCTGGACTCATTCCTGAGCTCTGTCCTTGGGACTTTTGTGGTCACGGGAGAGCTGGAATCTGGCAAGGTCTGGTCTGAGTGATGAATTCATCATTCGCTCTAGAATTTTGGATGGGAACTGGAGTTGCTTGGTGACTTTGAGGGAAAGCGTACGTTTAGGAGCTGTAATCATTTCAAATATAGCCTTGTAATTGGCATGTGGACACATTTTCCATTCCCGCCAGCAAACCAGTTCAGCGTAGACTTTTCTGCTTGGATTTTCAGGAGTTCAGTTCTCGTCTAAATCAGGGTATTGGTGTGGATCGGGGCTTTGAGAAAGGAATTACTGCTAGCTGCCCATCTCGAACCCTGCAAGGGGACAAGTGTTAGAACTTCCCAGCCATTTGTTTGTGTCCTTGAAAGTTAAACAGAAAGAGTGAAGTGCAGTGGTTTCTACAGACCCAAAAGCTTGCAACCTGGCCCTCTGAAACCGGGGCGGGGGGTTTGCAAGTGTCAGCCCCAGTGTTTCTTTTGTTCCAAAACAAAACACCCTCCTGCCAGCCCCCTTGGGTGTCATCCAAGGTGGCAGTTAAATTAAAGTAGGGTCATTTGAGATCAAAGTTGCTGCTGCAAACAGCAGTAACAATGACGGGAAGAGAGGTTTTGTTTCCTTCTAAAAGACTGAAAAAGGGCATTTACCTTACACTCTTTTGAAACTGCATTTCCAGCGGTTTATAGTAGTTCTTTCAAGATGCAGGAGGAAATTCCAGCTGCTGTGCTCTTACACTGTTAATTTTGTTAAGCCTTTGTCAACCTTTTTTCTTTTTTTTCCTTTTCTTGTAGATTATAGTACCTATAGCCAAGCTGCAGCTCAGCAGGCGTAAGTAGCATTATGGTCTTATTCTCTCTGTTTTAAAAAGGTGTAATATAAGTATATAATAATTGTGGTTTAGTCATAACTCGAGTATGTTTGTAAATCCTATGGTTTTCGTTTAGCTTTTAAATTTTGTACTGCCATAGTATTTCAGCAGAAACCATTTGGATACGTGAAAATTGTCTTGTGTTACATGTTTTGTGCAAGTCAGAAATACGGGGATTCATTATAAATGTCTTTAAATTCATTTTACAGCTACAGCGCGTATGCACCTCAGCCAGCTCAAGGATATGCACAGACCACCCAGGTAAAACACGGGACGGTTTTATAATTGCTGCTGAATCACATGTCTTCCAGTAAACTACATGAAAAACGCTGAGCGGCAACATCAAAATCTGTCATTAAAAGTTGTCTTGTAGCTTCCCACACAGCCCCAGCTGCTTTCTTAAAGTGAAAACAACCTAAACGTCGAGGAGCCTCAACAGTCCCCTTCTTTGTTAGTATATCTGAGCCTAAGGTGGTTGTTGTCGAGAGGGTTATAAAAGCCTAATTCTCGGTGTACGTTTGACGCCGCCATGTTGGTGGGTGTTTTACTCAGCGGTGCAGGAGAGAAAAACGTGAAAAAAAAAAAAAGGAGGAAATGGCCATTTGTGAGATTGCAGCAGTTGGTCAAAGTAGGAGGAGGGAAAAGATTTTTTTCATGGAGGTATTGTTGCTAAAACTATTAATACTCTCAGTCGGCTAGACTGCAAAATGATGATGATCTGTAAGAGATTAATTAAACCATGCTTATTTTCAATCCTTAGCATACCAGTTACTAAAAAACACATTTGTATGCACACTCCAAGTTTGTTTTCAAAGCTAAACTTTTGTCCTCAAAAAGCAGTGTAGGTTAATTTTCCCCCGCCTCTCCAGAGAGGTTTTTGAAGGGAAAACCCTGCCGCCCAGGAGTATGTCTGTATTACGGAGATAAAAACCACCACATTGTCGTGTTGGAGCGTTAGCGAGCAGCTTTAAATGGGTTAATTCTGGTTGTGCAACAGCTTGGCTTTGGTGCTGCAGGGCTGAGCAGGAGCTACCTTCCTGTGCCTGCTCAGGCGACCTGTGCCACGCTGCCTGCTGCTGCCTGCGCTCGCCAGTCCAGGGCAGTGAGGCTGCGTGAATACCACACTCGCTTCTTCCTGCAGCAGGGTAAGAAGGCCCTTTGTGAAAAACAGCAGTGTTACAGGAGGAGCACAGGTTCAGCCTTGGCATTTGGGTCGGCTTAAATGAAGGTGACAGCAACTTTTATTTTGAATAAGTATTTTGAGACAGAACAATTGCAAGAACGGCTACCAAATGTGGAGGTTACACAGAAGGACAAGTGTAAGCGAACTGGCAAGTGTAAGAACAGAAGGTCTCAACAATATCCTCTAGTGCGAGACTAAAACAACTACCCAACTGAACTCAGCTGTAGGCAAATAGCCATGGGAGGTTTGCAGCGTTTCCTGCCTCTTGATGTAGTGAGCTTCCACTGACAGTGACCTATTCCATCTGGTCAAGGCTTTTCTACTCTTGGTTAAGATCCGTGGCTTGAGTTCAGGGCGGCTGGCTCACAGGCTTAAATCCCAAAAGGCGTTTAAGTTCCAGGCTCCCACAGGAGTCAGTAAATCCCTTTCAGAGTCTGGATGTTAAGGCTGTCCTCATGTTGCTTCTTGAGCTGTAACTAACCAAACTGCTGGCCGCACAAAGCAGTTGGAAGTTGGCTGGTGCCTGAAGTTTGAGCCGGTTGGTCCGTGGCGCAGGGCTGAGGTTTAGCTGGTAAAACTGCAGCGCCAGGAGCTCGGCGCTAACCCAGCCACACTGCACTGCAGATCGGATCGCCACGGCTGAGGAGTTGCTTTGCGGTGCTGTCAGGATTGAACCAGACAATGGGCAGAAGCCGTCCTTTAGTGATAGTCTAGACTTGAAAATGAGCTCGAGGGAAGGTGCGATCTCTCGCTGAATGCAAAGGCACTGGGACAGGAGTAGCTATAACCGGGATAGTTTGGTGATGGCAAGCCCTTGGATGCTCCTGCTGATCCCGTCCTTGGATGCCTACATAAACTCTGATTTTTCAAACTATTGGCTGGTGGACATGAAGAATATTCAGAATAACTTCATTGAAACCTTAAATAGGTTTCTTCTAGTGAACACTAAAGCAGTTTTGTGCTGAAATAATTGACTTGGTTTACTTTGTGCAGTTCTGCCCTCTGAGTAGTCCCACTCCCCGTGTTTCATGTTAGCCCTTGGGAGGTACCTGTGAGTGTTGATGGGTGCCCAGGCCATTATAAGGAGCTGGATGCTTTCATGTTTTGCATTACGTAGAGCAGAGGTGTGTTGTGAAAATGTAAGAGGCTGCCCCTCCGGTCCCGGCATTGAAAAACTGCATTTTTAACTTCACTGGAGTTCTGAACTCCAGAAAATTTGCAGTAGCGCCCAAACTTTCACAGTAGCCTTGGCTTGACTCTGCTTTCGGTACATCAGGTAACACAGATCCCCCAGTCTGTGTACATCACTGAAACACTCTGTGTGTATCTCTGCAATGCCTGTGAGTCACTTCTGTTCGCGAATTAAATTTGTGTCGTCTTTGGAGCAGACATATGGGCAACAGAGTTACGGAACCTACGGACAACCCACCGACGTCAGCTACACACAGCCCCAGACGACTGCGACGTACGGGCAGACTGCGTATGCAACGTCCTACGGGCAGCCCCCTACCGGTAAGAGCCCCCGTGCCTGCAAGGCGTGACTTATCCTGGGGAGAGGGTTGAGCTCAAGTCTGCATTGGGGAACTCCGGCCCAAACCATACTGAATTCCTCTGGGCAGCTCTGATGTGGGAAGGGCTTCCTTCCTCAAGAGCCTGCCTTGAGCGAAGGGCAGTTTAAAATGATGCGAGGATGCGGTTGGACTGAGAAGGAGTAAATAAACATGCCCGTTTATTTTTTCAGGGAACGTTTTGGGTGCTGGTTCATGCTGTGGAACTAAGCATGGCTGCAGAGCGCACTGTGCTTAGAGCAAAGCAAACGCGAGCTGCGCGGCAGCGCTCCCTGGGGCGTGTACTCTGGCTGCTCTTGAGAACCGGTGGCCTTGGCACTACGGTTGCCTGAAAATCAAATCGGTGGAAGTGATGTATGCCTGTTCTGATAGTGTACCCTCTACTTTTTGTCTTGTGCTTCCCACAGTAGAAGGGACCAGTACAGGTTTGACTATCCTGCTCACTCTTGCATGGAAAATGCTGTCTCATCCTGTCTAAACTTGTGGTGTTAACCCTTTAGTTGTCACTTGGTTTTAGCGCTAAAAACGTCCAGTGTCAGAGCGCGCGCACACAATGACAGTGAGAATTCGCTAGGCTGCAGTGCTGTTTGCCATCTCCACATTTCTGTAAAGTCTCCAAGTGGCGTACTTTATGGATAAAACTTCCTGAGCGCTAACGACAGCCACCCGAGACATTTTGGGTGAATCTAACCCCATTGTCCTACCATTTCCTAAAGGGTAAACAGCATGGTTAGACACGTTTAGACGTCCTGACCACCACCCTTGCATGTTCCATGTTGTCTTTGGATTTCCAGTGCAGACGCATATGTCACATGTTCATTAATGCGCTGTAAACTATTCCAACTGTGCTTTTTGAGTTTTGGACATACGAGTGTCTTAATGTCTGAAAGAAACTGTTGAGACATAGTTCAATTCTGGTATGTTCGGACTGAATATTCAGGAGACTTTGAAAAAGAAAGCAGATTTTCCTCCTTGGGTACTGTTTTCTGCAGATTCGTCCTTTGCTATGAGAGACATTATAAACATCTGTTAGAGTGGGATCTTTCTTAAATACTTCCCAAAGCAAGGGAATAGCGGGACAGACAGGCAATGGGGTATCTGGCCACAGAAGCCCTTGAGAAATGCTTCACAAGGAAGAGGTGGAGAGAAAATACTAATCTATAGTCTATCCAGTTACACAGCACTGAAAATATTTAACATCTCTACACAGATAAGGAAAATTTCTGCCTGGCAGTTAGCGCATGTCCTGCAGAATGAGAGCCAGTACCCTTTAGCCAGTGTCACTGTGGGTTATCTACAGGGTTTTTTCCTTTCATTTAAAAGTATATGGACATAAATTTGCAGCAAAAAGGATTTGTGGACTTTCAAAATTCCTTTCTTAGAAATATTTGAGCCTCTTAATCCTTTCTACGGACTCCAGTCCTGCAGAGGTCACAGGAAGCTGTGCTGTTTATGTTTTTACTTGTCCCTTAAGAGTATATTTGCTGGAGGAATGATAATATTAGTCACCTTTTCTACACGGCTTCTTTTTTTTAGGCAAAAAGCTTCATTTTCTTTTCATCCAAAAAAACAAAAAGAAAACTCAGGAAGTGGTCAAATGAAAGATCATATCAGGCCTTCAGGTACGATTTGCCTCAATCCGCGTAGCATTGGTCTGTGGCAGAACTGTTGATGTTATTCTCCAGGCAGAGCGCCAGGTTGTATTTATTCTTCCTACACCTGCCTCTCCTTGAGGAGCCAGGGCTGTGCAAATGAGACTGATAGTGCTTAAAGCCTGTCTCCCTCTCTCGGTCTCTGCCTTTCATACTAAATAAAGCCTGGGGTGTTGCCTGGGGCGTACATCTTTACGCCCCAAGAGACGTGCAGTTTTTACAGTTGAATCTCAATTTATTTTTCCTAGGCATTGCCTTTTTGCAGCAGAGGGATGTCTGCAATTACTTAAAAGCAAAGTGCCTTTTTTTGTCTTGAGAGCCTATTTTTTGCGTAAGATGCCGTTGTGGTCAGAGAAATTCAAATCCTGTGCAGACGCACCCTCTCGGGACTCTGCAGGAACGGCAGAGACGTTCCTCTGCGTCGCCTCAGAGCCGCAGATGAGGGAGGTTTTAGCCGGCCCGGCGACCTTTCCATCCCAAGCACTCTGCCATCCAGCCTTGCGCTGACTCCTGGGCCACCCGAGGTGAGAGTCACTGCCCAGGTTGCTTCTTCCCTCCCTGCGGCTGTAGGAAGAGGTGTCTTGGAGTCGCCCTGTCGGTTTGTTACAGAGAAGAGGGGAGCTGCGGGCTTCTCTGCAGCTCTCTGGACGCCAACTGGATTAGGGGATTAATCGGCACCATCAGATCTGTGGTTGTGGTTTGCTCTTTAATCACTGCAGCGTATAAGCATGAATTACAAGAGTAAATGAAGAGCTGCATCTGTTAGGGTTATAGGCTTTCTAACAATGCCATTTGGGGGCAAAGGCATCATTTCAAATGTTCAGGTATGAATCTTCTTTAAGTAGCTAAATGGGAATTATCTAAAGTCAGCTCCCACTTCTCTTTTTACCTGTGAAATTTAGGGTTATGTATATTTTAAGTTTCTAATGTATTTAAAATTTGAAATGAACACATCCATAGCTGTCTTGGCTACCACAATAATCTGTTATACCAAAATAGAGCAGAGAGAGGGTAGCCTGCGTCCCCTCCTTCAGACCCTCACTGGTAGAAGATACACATGCCAAACAAGAGGCGGCTCTCTTTGGGCACGCAGACCCCGCGGGTAGCTTTTAATACCGCTTGCATCAGAGAGAAGCCTTCAAAAACTGCGGCTAGCTGATGTGAAGCCTGCTTATTTCAGAATAAATCTCTTTGAATCCAGTATTTTCAGTTGATGTTCCCTGAGGACCAAATCCTGCAAGCTTGCCCTCCACCTGAAGAATTCCTAGCTTCAGTAAGGGTTTTGCTTGCAGGCTTGGATACTTTGAGAGGAAACTGAGCCACGTAACTGGATTTCTTAAGCAAGTTATCAAAGTTCTTCGGTTACCTTTTTCTTACAGTATCTGTTCTGCAGACTCGCCGTTTATTTTACTAACTGGTAGGGGAAGGAGAGAGAAGTGATGTAATGTAAATGCCCCACTCAGAAATACAGCACTTGAGGATTTTTCAGAGTACCTAAACTAAATTGTAGAAATGAAAATTTAGACCAGTGGGATGTTAAATCACTGCCTTTTCTTTCTTTGGTACAAACCCTTCCTGCAGGAGATGCTCCGACTAGAGCTGAAGCATTAAAATCAAGGATTTTTTTTTTCCTCCTTTTTATTCCCTTGACTGTACAAAGCCAGGTGTTAGCAAATCTGCTCGCTTGCTTGATTTGAGAGGTTAGTGCTGCCAGTAACAGCACCGAGAAAGGGGGCCCAGAAGTGGGAGGACTACCCTGTGGCTCTGAGTCGGACGAGAACAGCCTAGGGCAAGGCTGTGGCTTCAGCGGCACTTACTGCAGACTGTACTTACGCAAACAGCAGGCTTTTTTAGTAAGTGGTCAGGCTTCGGCCAGTTCAAATAAGGATTACTTTAACTTCTGGTGTCAGTGCTCTCTGTGGATATGCTATGGTGGCTGGCATTTAAGTGTTTGGACTGTATAAATTTGTCCGAGGCTCTAAAAATCATGCTCATTTTATCCTGTTCGGCATCATCCCATTCACCCTGCTCGGCAACACTCAGAACAGGACTTTGCTTTTCAGAGAGCTTCTCAGCAAAAAAGGATAACGACCATGAAAACTGATTTGCTAGTCATTCGTGCAAGTTATTCCCTGGTGGGAGATGAGCTTACTCTCTCGCTTTCGTGTTTGCAGGTTGGCAGCCCTGCGATGTGGAAGCCAGCCTGTGGTGGTCAGCAGGAGGGTGGTAGCGTGACAAGGGTGGGGGGCCCAGGGCGGGAGGAATGAGGCTTGTGGGTGCAGGCAGAGGCTTTTAGGCTAGCTGTTGCAGGTAACACGAGTGGACAGGCTTGTGTCCCCTTCATCAGGATCCTGAGGCTAACCAGAAAATTCAAGAGCGTTGCTCGGGACAGAACGCTGAAGTTTGTTTTTTTAACAAACATACTGTGCAAACTTCCTCTTCTCACTTCTCTTCCTCTTTACTCGCTGATTCAGAGAGCCATAGGGAAAGGTCCTGATTTTGTAGCAGGGACAGTGAGATGTGGAAGTACCACGGTGCTTTGGGAGGGCATGCTATATTCTGCTGGAAGTATATTTGTTTTGCAAATTAGGGAATTGAAATAAAAAGCTACATCACAATTTGCCTAAAATGCTGTATAATTAGAAGGAAGAGTATGTCACAAGTGTCCTATGTTTATTAAAAATAAGAAGCGATGGAGAAGCTGTTATCTTAATTGATGCAATTAAGATCACATCAATACGACTGAGACCAGTTGGCTGCTCTTTGGCAATCCATGTTTTCAGTAAGTCAGCTTTTGCTAACACAATTTTTAATTGATCTTTTTTCATCTAAGTCTCCGTTTCATAATTTGAAAACCTGCTCACAAAGTTGTTAACTATAAAAAGCCACCGTGTTAATGCTGGGTTTATAGTTCACCTTTGTGACAAGCCAAATGGTCGGCTAAATTATACAGCGGCGGCTGCTGGAAAGACTAATTTAAACGGAGCTGTTTTGGGATCTTGGACATTCTTGTAAAATTGTTCAGAAATAAATGTATGACCTCTAAGCTTTTTACCTAAAACAAACTGAAATTCTAAGAAAAGCGAAGGTACATAAAACATCAGGAGCTACCTTATGTGTCTTTTTTGACCTTTGTCTTAACTTAAAGCGAATGTAAAGTGCTTTTCTTTAGTTTCCAGAATTACTGATTTAAAATAAGACTTTATAAATGGCTCAGAAAGACTTGACAAGTCAGTCTGGTGCTATTTTGTGCTTTTATTTTTCAGAAAAGCTGAAAGGATGGGACTGTACTTCTTAAATCAATTGGGTTTCTTTTACTTCAGGGCTAACAGGAGCTTTGTTTAGTCTTCCTGCTTTCAGAAGACGCTGCATGCCTCAGCTTGCCCTCTGTGCGCTTTATTACATTAGCTGTGAGCTTCGGTAGCTGTAAACAAACAGCCTTTGGATGCTGATTGAAGGGTGGCTTCCAGAAAGCTCCTCGGAGCGTGGTTTTTGGATGGTGAGGGTAGAGCTGGGGCTGTAGGCTGAGGCTTCCCAGGGCAGGGGGTTTCTCTGAGGAAGGCGAAGGGGCGGCGTGGGTTAGTTTATCGTTTTCGGGTTACCTGTGATATTTTTGCAGTGGTAAAATCGGTGGAGTACCCGAGGTCTGTCAACAGAAGCGCAATAGTCTGAAACGTTACGAGTGAAGGTCGTCAAACTCATCTGATGGGGCTGTTGTCTGTTCTAGGTTATACCACCCCGACTGCCCCCCCAGCGTACAGTCAGCCCGTCCAGGGGTATGGCACAGCCGCCTACGATACCAACACCGCTACGGTTACCACCACCCAGGCTTCTTACGCAGCACCGTCCGCTTACGGCACCCAGCCCGCCTACCCAGCCTACGGGCAGCAGCCAGCAGCATCCGTTCCCACAAGGTAACATCTGGTTCCTCTCTTCCCCCTAAGGCTGGGTTTGCTCTGCTGTTGGGGAGAGCCCCAGCACACCACCAGCTGAACTGGGGCCCGCTGGTTTTGCTTACACCTTTTCTCTGCCTGTTGCGCTTGAGCTTTGCTCTTGCTGCATCCGATCCCATCGCGTTTCAGGGCTGGGGGAAGCCACATAGGGAGGTTCTGCGCCGGCTCGGTGAGTCAGCACTGTTACTGGGAGACGAGGAGAGCAACCAAGCAGCAAAAATGGGCTCTTGACTCACGATGGAGAGCAGAAAACGGACCAGTTTGATCTGATCTTGAGTCACAGGGTCAGGCAGGATACTGTTACGTACTGTGACTTCTTGAGTGGATGCACACGCTGTAGACAGTTTCCTTTTTAAATCTCTTGCGTCTGGGCACTGTCAATAGTATATTTAGTTTAATTGTTTGCTCAGGATATGAAAGATTTAGAATACATAAAGGAAACTTGTTTAGTAGTGAGTAAAAACTTCTTTAATCATTTACCTGATGTTTGTAGCAACCACTCCAGTAAGGAAAGGCGGAGCTTGGCACAGCTCTGTCCATATCTGTCAGATTACACTTGTAAGTATGAATCCTGACATCATAAAATAATTTTTTCCCAGCTTGTACAACAAAAGTAGCTTAACTCTTTTTACTCCGCTCCAATAAACACTTGGAGATTATAAACAGCATGGGACGAATATAAAAGAAGGGGACATGCGAGTCACATGCAAAGGGTTCTCTTTATTTTCAGGCCTTGAGAGTTAATACTAAATAGTAGAACCATAGAACAATTTGGGTTGGAAGGGACCTTAAAGGTCATCTAGTCTAACCCCCAACATCCTTTCCCTTTCATTGGATAATGTATACGGGGCAATATCAGCTTGCACTGGATTCTAAACCAAACAATGGTGCATTTAACTGACAACGTTTCTGGCTGCTTTTGAGCTAATCGTTTCCAAGCGTTGTGCAAAACCAGCTCGAGCGGCGGGGCAGTGCTCCCTGGCCATTTCACATCCTCGACTCAATTCTAGAGCCGAAGGCTAAATCCCTCGCCTTTGGTTTCATAACACAGCTGGTGACCAGAAGCTGTAGCACTCTGTGCCCTCTCTTCAGGATGCTGCCCGGGCCTTTCCTGATGGCACGGGAGTGTGCGAATACCCAGTCAGCAGGTGCTATAATGTTTAGTGTTTAATGAGCATATATTAGCTGCTGTCAGAGTGACGGACACTGATGTGGTGCCAGCTTGTGACGCTACCCAAAGAAATAGGTAGTGCCCTTCTGTCCTGAGGGGGGGATCTGAGCGCCTTCGCTGCTACCAGAGGTGGGGGCTTGCAGCAATGTTTCCTTCTTGTTTGATACTGCTCCGTAGACCCCAGGATGGCAGCAAACCAGCAGAGACTAGCCAGCCGCAATCGAGTACGACAGGCTACAGCCAGCCCAGCCTCGGGTATGGACAGAGCAGCTACAGCTATCCTCAGGTGCCTGCCAGCTACCCGATGCAGCCGGTCACTGCGCCTCCCTCCTATCCTCCTACCAGGTAACTCTCCCAGCAGGCTAAGCCTCATGCAGCTGGCGTGGGAACTTTCAGGTTAGCTTGGGCAAAAGGGGTTTTCTCAAGGGATTTTAAACAAACAGATGTAAAAGGAGGTTTGGTGTCCTGGGAGGAGGGAGGTGTGGTTCTTGTTGGTGTACTTCTTGTCGTAGGGAAGATGTGGCTATGACTGAGTGTGTAAGTGTCTCTACATACGTACCTGCAGTAGCAAGGTGTAACAATGACAAATGTTTTTAAGAAATTTCCTAGATATGGAGTGTGTTATAGTGATCTTTTGCTGCCTCCTTACACTGGCTTTGACAAGGGGCTCACCTCTTCCCTTCAGGTGTCTTTAATATGCTGACTTCCAAAGCGTATGTTCGGAAATTCTCAAAGCCTGAGATGCATGAAGGGGGACTGTTTTATTATCCATCAGCTGAAAATATTTCAGTGCCAAGGCAGAAAGGGAGACTGTTACTTGCATTGCCACTGATTTTTGCCCTGGCACTTCTGCCTCTTTCTAGAGGTATGAATAAATTGTGAACAGTCGCATAGATTTTGCTTTTAGCAGTCTACCAGGTTTATTTTGTCTCCTGCCACCAGACTAGCCTCCATAGGATGACTTCACCTTTTTAAATGGTTTACAACAGTACATATGGCTTATAATTGCATTACCTTCTAGTGTGAGCCACTTCTGCAGCCTAATGCACATTGCCAGTGACTTGGCTCATCTTTCCGTCTTTTCAATGCTTTTGTCTTCCAGCTATTCCTCTACGCAGCCAAGCAGTTACGATCAGAGCACTTACTCCCAGCAGAGCACCTACGGGCAACAGAGCACCTACGGACAACAGACTAGCTATGGCCAGCAAAGCAGCTACGGGCAGCAGCCGCCGCCGACTAGTTACCCGCCCCAGACGGGATCCTACAGCCAGGCCCCAAGCCAGTACAGCCAGCAGAGCAGCAGTTACGGCCAACAGAGTGAGTGTGCTTAGCAGAGCGGCGTGGTTGCGGAGGAAGGGGTCGGTCTCCCTCGCCCTCGCAGGGTGGGCTGTCTCTGAAGGAGGCTTGGCGTGACTTTGGGTCTGAAGCTTGCAGCTGTGTTGAAAGGAGAGCACACTGTAGCTGGGATTTGCCCTTTCTCACTGAATAACGGCTTGCCTGGTGCAGTGTCAAATCGTGATACTCCCCTCAGCGTCGCGAAGGCGAACGGATGGTCGAAAAACACAGAGCACAAAATACTGGAGTGGGCAAGGCTTGGCGTAAACAATTCTGTTTGGCCAGGTGGCAGCGGGCAGGAGTCATACTGGTAGGGCCTAATGTAAAACTTGATTCTGCAAACAGAGAGCTGTGCATCTCTCCTTAAATTAACGCGATTGCTGTAAGCGCCGTAGCAAGTGATTGGTGCTGAAGGCGGGTAAAAGGGCTTAAAAAGTGGACAGGCAGCTTCAACCCACTGTTGTCTGCAGCTCCCTAACGTGTTTGTTACAAACTTCCTCAGGCTCATTCCGTCAGGACCATCCTAGCAGCATGAACGTATATGGACAGGAATCCGGAGGCTTTTCAGGCCCAGGAGAGAACCGGAATATGAGCGGCCCTGATAACCGGGGCAGGGGAAGAGGGGGATATGATCGCGGAGGCATGAGCAGAGGTGGGCGGGGAGGAGGACGCGGTGGAATGGGGTAAGAGCAAGTCTTTTCTCCTTTTATCTAATTCTGGTTTACCCATAGGATTTGAAATGGAAAGAAGGGACTGAAAGGTTGACATTCCCAATGGTACTTCCATGGAGAACATCTCTGTAGCAGCATTGCTTCTAATCCATGGAAATATTATCCTAGGGGAAATAGGAGCAGGATCTGTTTTTTTGTCCTGCAGCTGGTTGGGCCCTGGGGGGAATTAGGGGTATCGCTAAACCTGGAACTTTCAGCTCCCTTCGTGGTTGCGCAGAGGTGAAATCCTCTGCGAGGTTTAACAGTAACTCCGGATCGAACACACACAAACCTTCCGCCAGGCCCAGGAGTCACTCCCTGGCCTCTCTAGTGGGGATCTTGACAGTTCAGGTGTGTACAAGGCAGAAGCCCCATGTTACGCCGTCAGCCTCTTCACCTTAGCAGTAGCACGCGGAGCTACGTCTGTGAGGGTGTGCCTGGGGCAAGATTGCTGCTGTCGAAGCCACGACCCTGAGTGGCCAGAACACTCGGAGCTTGGTTGGACCCCGAGAAAGCAGAGAGATCTGGCTTGGCTCCCAGGACTGCTCCCCTTGGAGCTTGCAGGTGGTCTAAATCAGTTTGGCCATGTTAGCTGGTGGCAAAATCTGGTTTGGTAAACCTACGCCCTCAGGTCAGCAGTGTGTCTCCCCGTCTGTGATGTTCGTTTTGCTAGAGGGGAGGAAGGAGGACTAGTCCCAAAGGCTCCCAAGAGAAGGAAGATGGAGCTTTGTGTGTGTTCCATCCCTTCACATCGTCGTTCAGAGCTATGCAGAGTGTCCCTAGGTGCACACTGGAGATGTGGCGTGGGATGCGCAGTGCTAGCCCTGGTACTTGGCAGGGCAGCCGGAATTCAGCTTCTCCTGGATAGGCAACTTCTGAAGGTCTTTCACAACCTGGTGGCAACCGGAGTTTGGCAATCAATAGACCCATTCTGCATAGCTCTGTCGAAATGAATTGAAGTGGCATGAAATCTTTATCGGAGAAATACAACTACCAGTGTATGGAAATAGAAGAAAAAGACTGGCTTGCGTTGGAGCACATCTGGCTTGAATTGGCTCGAGTGGAACAGAGTTCCATGGTTCTGCATAAAGATTTCACCCATGATGTATTTATCTCTAATGGTTTAAAGTAGATGTAGGCACTTGAAATGTCTATCATCACATCTTAAAATTTCTAGCCCCTTCGGAGCTCCTCATGCAAAAGATTTGTCATCTGTCTCTGATTTCACGCCCTAATCTGAGCTTAAATTGCGTACGTAGTGATTCCCACCTGACTAGACCATTACAAAGGCTCCCCTGCTTTATGGACGTAGACTTTCTGCTGTCCATAGAAAAGGTGGCCTTCCTATGAACGCCAAGGGGCAGGTAGGGGAACTCGGCCCTTCTTATCATGCTGTGGTGATGGATTTCAGTGTCTCCGGCAGGTAAGGAGCTCGATGTTATTAACGTGCCCTTTTTCATTGACTCAATTATTTTATATTTTCATTGGCTGTTAAACATGGAAACTTTTTAACATGCTTTGTCGCATTTATATGCTACAGGTTACAAAGTGAGAGCCTTGTATACACTTCAATACTTAAAAAGTACCCGTACTCAGTACTCAGCCGGCAGCATAATGAAAAGTGGGACTAGACACGGTGTCCATATGGAGAGGAAAAATATACATAGAATATTTTTAACCAAATGTATTCATTGTATAAATGGAATCCTTCTGTAACTTTGGTAACTGCATACTTGTTGTTTGGTAATAAAACCAGAGGAGGTATACTACTTTAGAATTGTGTAACGTTAACAAGTGTAAACGTATATGTTTAAAAAGAGAGACATTACGTAAATGGTGTGTACTTTAACAAAAGGAGGCAAAGCTGCATGCAACAGCTTGAAACTGTGTATTGACGACTTATTTTTTTCCAGTATTAGAGGTGCAATACTTGCTAGAAAATAGGCGGTGCTCTCCCTCCTCTGCTCGTCTCCTTCCAAACAGCTTTTTGTCTCCAAAAAGAGCAAGAAACATCAAAATCCTTTTCAGGTGGCATTTTCCTAATTAACCAGCGCTTGAAAGCAGTCTTAGCTGAACGCTTCAGCCAAAGCTTTTTGACGAAAGCTGCGGCCGTGAGTTTGCATTGGCGCGTGCCGAAATCTTCCGTTCTGGTCTGTGTCCACAAAGCTGCACCCCAGGCCTTCGAGCCCCCGCTGTATTCTGTAAGTTCTCCCTCCACAGAGACTTGTTAAATTCAGTAGTGACCTGAATGTATGGCTTTATACCGAGGTTTTTAGCGGAAATGTCATCTGAACTGTGTTGTAGGTATCGCGTATGATTGTCTCCTACCTTTTAACTGTTAATGTCAGGGACCCGCGGGCTCGTTTCGCTCTCGTGCTGCGAGAGGCTGAGGGTGCACCTTTATGTACACACAGAGGGGAGGGAGTTGACCAGCGAACGACCCCACGATTCCTCTGAAGCAAAAGCCCAATTTATAACGCTCGAAGACATTTTTTGCCAAGTATTGCACTGATAATACCCATACAAGTAATGCAAGGGTACCGACAGCAAAGTGGTGTCTAAAACCAGACAAGCGAGGTTGCGTATATGTAAAGGAAATTTGAGCGAGCTGCCCTGAAGAAAGGCATAGTGCCGAGATGAGAGAGAGAGAGACAGATGCATTGTTTGGAGATGTTTAGCCAGTGCCCTTCTTCCCAGTGAGCCGCAGAGGCTCAGAGCGGTACTGGCTTTGTAAAGGGAAAGGCCTTCATTTCTTCGTTTATCCCCCCAGCAGCGCTGGAGAGCGAGGTGGCTTCAATAAGCCTGGTGGTAAGTTTTTGAGCATTACAATGGATAGTGTTAAAAAAAAAAAAAATTGCAGTCAGTTTGTAGAACAAAGTGTAATTTTTATTAGCTTAAGTGGTTAAAATGACATATGCAACAAGACTGTAATGGGTACTGCCGGCAATGCCTAGGGGTATGCGGTTACAGGACACAGGGTAACTTGGAAGAATTGAGCAACCACTTCTGTAATTTGGGGAAAATAAATGGTTTGGATTTAATAAATTTTTCGTAAAGTAACTTTTTATTAATGAACGTAAAACCGATTGGCCTGGTAAAGCATTAAAAAAAAAAAGTGTAATAGTGGTTATGGTTTGAAAGGCTGCTAAAAATAGCAAACCGATCACCAAGTAAAAGGTGCATTGCTGATGTTTTTGCAATGCAGGTCAATTTGAGTTTAACCAGCGCCATCGAATGGTGGTTATAAGTAGATAGTATTGTGTGTGTCGGTTCTTCAGCCTGCAAGGCGTGCACTAACACAGCTTCTTATGATTCTTTCCTGACTGGCAGGACACATGGAAGAAGGACCGGACCTTGATTTAGGTAATTGCCAATAACTGCTCGGACTCTCCCGAGCTCGTGAAATTGCAACTTCTGTGCTCGTTCCCTGCTCCGGACGAGGGCTGTAGCCACGGGAGATGTAGCCCTTCTGTAGGAGCACGAGGATGCTCTGCCATTCGCAGTCTCTTTCTGGCCATTTCATTTATTTCTTAATTCATCAGAACAGCTGGTCTGGTGGAAAACCGCACGTGTTTGTGAGATGCTTACCCTTCTCCGCGGGAGCTGGGGGGGCTTTTGGGGGAGCTGTTTGGTT
>NW_009185884.1:18172-18489 GCF_000690835.1 Fulmarus glacialis
GCCTTAGCCCAGAGCTTGCGTGTGCTGGTCCAGTAGCCTCCTCTTGTGCCACCCCTGGCCTGTTGCCGCGCAGCTCTTTCCTTCCTGTTGCACAGGCGTGTCTGGAAGTTATGCGTCAGCCTTCCAGGATCGGCACGTTGCTGCGGAAAGGGGGGGTTAGCGCAGCGAGGCGGGGGTGGATGTCCGTGTGCGGGAGCCCAAAGGCCTTCCTTGCGTCTCATCTGGGATGTCTCCCGTTACAACCAAGCGGTTTAACCACGCCGTTTTCCTCGCGCTGGGTGGCTGTGGGTGTCTGGCTGCAGCGGGAGAAGCAGCCC
>NW_009185884.1:18548-20613 GCF_000690835.1 Fulmarus glacialis
GAGGTGGTGTAGAGCCGCCTCTCAGTGCCTGGGTTTTCAGGCCGCCTCATAAATACGCTCATTGAGAGCGAAGCCGCAGCTGGCTGAGGGGGTGACGTGATGACAAGTACTCGTTATGTTGTACCGCTGCCTTTCCTCTCCCTGCAATGACACCACGAATTGTCTCCTAGGCCCACCTATGGACCCAGATGAGGACTCAGACAACAGTTCAGTTTATGTGCAGGGACTCAATGATAATGTGACCCTGGAGGATCTGGCAGATTTCTTCAAACAGTGCGGTGTTGTCAAGGTGAGAGGAACGCACGTGCGCAGGTCGGCCTCCAGCTGGTAGGGCGTGAGGGAAGGGGATGGCCCACCTCCTCCCTGCCTGCACGTTGCTCGACTCCACTTAGCCCTTCATTTCCAGGAGCTGGCAGGTCTCTGCCTGGTTGGGCAGTAGGATGGCCACAGCCTGGCGTTGACCTCTGGCTCAAGCTTTCCCAAGGAACCTTTACAGGATTTGTCCCTCAACAGCATGATTAGACTTGCAGAAGCACCAGCGCTTGCAGCCGTGGAGGAATCTCTGCGGATCTGCTGCTGCTGGGACGCGTGACAGCGCGAGGGGTCGGGGTGGTGGGGAGAGCGGAGGAGGATGTGGGGAGGCTGCAGCTCGGTTCTTGCGCTGCCAGGTACACACGGGAAAGGCCTGTTGGGCCAGGCAGCGCTGCTCTGGGCCGGTTCCTTCATTTGTTGGGTTGTCTGGGCAGCCAGAGGTGCCCTTTCTTCTGCCACGGAGTCACCAAAATGAGGCTGGATTGTCTCAAGTCGAAAGCAGAACAGAGGAGAGTAAATCCCCGCTCAGCTTATGGGGAGATGTGACTTGAGGTGACATTTTACTGTCCTGCTAGATGAACAAGAGGACTGGGCAGCCTATGATAAACCTCTACATCGACAAGGAAACCGGCAAACCAAAAGGAGACGCCACGGTGTCTTACGATGACCCGTCTACTGCCAAAACAGCTGTCGAATGGTTTGATGGTGAGTATGGGGTGTGTTTTGGGATGGAATTGCTTTGTTCTTGATTTCAAAACTAAATTCTTGTCCAACCGAAGTCAGCGTTTCCCTCGGTGCATGGAGGATTGTAGTCGTTTAAGACTAGCTCTAGGTGGTCAAGCTTTTGCCTAAGAAGTTCCTGGTTTTAACTGGAACAGATAAGCGTGGTGCTGGGGTTGTGGTTGTCCTCAGGTGCTCAGGCTTCTGTCACCTGTAATCTCCTGTAGCGGAAGTTTATCTCAGTCCCACGGGTGGAATTTTGCCCTTCTGCTGTCTTTGACGCTTGGGTAAAATTTTCCGTGTGATTAATGACTTGGGGCAGCGGTTGTGATACCAGGGTCCGGCGAGGAGCAGAAGTTTGCAGCACAAAGTGATGCTCTCGCCCTTGTATTCCTCCTAGGGAAGGATTTCCAGGGGAGCAAGCTCAAAGTTACCCTGGCGCGGAAGAAGGGCCCGATGAACAGCATGCGAGGCGGGATGCCCCCACGTGAGCAGCGGGGGATGCCTCCCCCGCTCCGCGGAGGTAACGTCCAGCCCCCCCCGGCCCCCCCAGGGCACGGCCGGAGGTGCGGCACCTGCCGAGCTGCGCCCTGTGCTCCAGCCCTGGCCAGTGCCTCCTGGCATTAACGGAGCCTTCCTTGCAGGTCCGGGGGGGCCCGGTGGCCCAGGGGGGCCTAGCGGCCCCATGGGCCGGATGGGAGGCAGAGGTGGAGACAGGGGTGGCTTCTCCTCGAGAGGACCACGGGGATCCCGGGGAAACCCCTCCGGCGGGAGCGTCCAGCACCGAGCCGGCGACTGGCAGTGTCCCAATCCGTAAGTATCCCATGCTCCCCGCGTCTTCCACGCCTCACAGCAGCTCCACGTGAGCCTGGCACCTCTGTGGTCACTCCCGCCTGGTGACAACAGCCGTCTCTCATCTCAGAACGCCAGAGGGGCCCTTTTGTCCGAGGTGCTGGCCAGGATAAATAGGCCTTTCCTAAAATCACTTGCTGGGCCTTCCGAGGAAGTTCCTTTCTCCCATCCAGAGCGGGGA
>NW_009185884.1:20769-21310 GCF_000690835.1 Fulmarus glacialis
TTTACCCAGGGGATGCGGAAACCAGAACTTCGCCTGGAGAACAGAGTGCAACCAGTGCAAGGCTCCCAAACCAGAAGGGTTTCTTCCACCCCCTTTCCCCCCTCCAGGTACGTGTGTGGTGGAGTTCACGGCGGGGCTGGAGGCACCCGGGTTTCCAGCGAGCTGCCCCGAGCCTGCGCTGGGGCCGCTCGGGGAGCGGCTCTTTCCAGCCCCGCGAGCTGCTGGGGCTCCATCCCTCCGCGAGCTGCGGAATGGAGGCTGGGACCGCTCAGCCCTCTGCTCCTCCCACGCTTTCCAGCTCTTCTTGAACTGCCGAGGCTCTTCCTTGGGGCTGTCTTCAGCACTTTGGTTCCCCAAAGCACCACTTTTACCTCGTTAGGCAGTGCCCTTAACGAGCCCTGTCTCTCCTGGCTCTGGAGGAGAAGCTGGGTGGGGTGTGCTTGCTGCGCTCCCCTGCAGCGTTGGTCTCCCTCGGGGTTCCCAACCGCTCCTGGACCTTCTCCCGTTCTTAGTACCGGAGCTGGCTGTGCCGGGTTCATCC